>NC_134091.1:39797733-40098999 GCF_000715075.1 Nicotiana tabacum
AATTTTGGTCTCCAGTATCAAAGGAAGGGAACACGTGGCATAGCAATTACATGGCCCGATACCTACTCTTGAACTAGATGAAATTAGCCAAGCGTCGGAAGATAATCAGGTGCCGAGATATTTCCAAGTTTCAGAAGAGACCGATGCGACGAAGTCCACAACGGAAGAGCTGGAGCAAGTGGCATTGTTCAAGGAATTCCTAGAAAGAAAATTCCACCTGGGGACAGGACTGCACTCGGAACTCAGGTCTGACTTTATTAAATTCCTTAAATCTAACGCTGATTATTTTGCATGGTCGCATGAGGATATGACAGGTATCCCGACAGAGGTAGCCGTACACAAGTTAAGCTTGGATCCTAACATACCTCTGATAAGATAAAAGAAGCGCCCGATCGCCGAAGCTTGGAATATATTCGTCAAAGAAGAGGTAACCCGTGTACTTAATATTGGTTCGATCCGGGAGGTAAGATATCCAGACTGGCTAGCTAATGTAGTAGTAGATCTTAAAAAGAACAATAAGTTTCGCATGTGCGTAGATTATAAAGATCTTAATAAGGCGTGCCCGAAAGACTTATTCCCACTGTCAAACATCGACCAAATGATTGATGCCACAGACGGGCACGAGTTAATGAGTTCCCTCGATGCTTATTCCGGGTACAACTAAATTAAGATGAACCCGGAAGATCAGGAAAAAACTTTGTTTATAACGAGTTTCGGTATATATTGTTACAATGTGATGCCCTTCGGTTTGAAAAACGCTGGAGCCACTTATCAACGACTCGTGAACAAAATATTTGAAAATCAAATAGGAAAAACTATGGAAGTTTATATAAACGATATGCTCGTTAAGTCTTCAAATGCAGGTGATCATCTTAAACATTTGCAAGAGGATTTCGACATTTTAAGGAAGCATAATATGAAGCTTAATCCCGAGAAATACGCGTATGGGGTCAGCTCTGGTAAGTTTCTGGGATTTATGGTATCACAAAGGGGGATTAAAGTAAACCATGATAAGATCAAGGCCATATAGGATATCCCGGACCAACTGACAAGCGTGAAGGAAGTCCAAAGGCTTATGGGGATATTGACAGCTTTGAGCAGATTCATTTCTCGATCGTCAGAAAAGTGTCATCGTTTCTTCGCATTGCTCAAAAAGAAAAATAATTTCGAATGGACTTCGGAGTGCCAGCAGGCTTTGAGGGATTTAAATAAGTACTTGTCAAGCCCTCCATTGCTTTCAAAACCAAAAGAAGGGTAAACGTTGTTGGTTTACCTCGCGGTCTCGGAAGTTGCGGTAAGTGCGGTTTTAGTCTGAGAAGGCGAAGGTACGCAATCTCTCATTTATTATGTTAGTAAAGTTTTAGCGGGAGCATAAACTCATTACGCACTTTTGGAAAACTGGCCTTAGCTCTCGTAGTCGCCGCTCGAAAGTTGAGGCCCTATTTCCAATGCCACGTGATAGCCATGGTGTCTACTTTCCCTTTGCGAAATATCTTCCATAAACTCGAGCTCTCAGGTAGATTGGCCAAATGGGCCGTCGAAATGAGTGAGTTTGACATAGAATATAAGCTGAGGACTGCAATTAAATCGCAAGTCTTGGCTAACTTAGCGGCCGATTTCAGTTCGGGATTATTGCCTCAGGAAACCAATGAAGCAATGATGATATCAGAATCGATATCAGGGGTTTGGACCTTATTTAATGACGAAGCTTCCAACGTGAAAGGTTCCGGGCTCGGTATAGTCTTAATCAGACCTTCGGGGGAAACCCTGAGGCAAGCCACCAGGACGGTCCACTTAACTAACAATGAAGCAGCATATGAAGCTTTGAATGCAGGACTCGAGTTGGCCTGGGGACTTGACTCCGAGGTCATAGAAATCAAATGTGACTCAAAACTGGTGGTAAATCAGGTCTACGGGATCTTCAAGACCAAATAAGAGCACATGCAACAATTTGTGGTAAAGGTTCAAGCTCTACTTGCGCGATTCCGAAAGTGGTCATTTACCCATATCCCAAGGGAAGAAAATGTAGAAACAGACGCGTTGGCAAACCTAGGATCATCAACAGAAACAAAGGGATCGGAGTCTGGCTCGATAGTATAACTGACGAACTCAGTCCTGGATACAAATGGTTACTACGAGGCAAATTCAACTAGTCTAGTCTGGGACTCGAGGAATGAAATTATCTATTATCTCGAACATGGGAAGCTACCTAAACACCCCAAAATATCCCAAGCGTTGCGTGCCAAAGCAACTCGATATAGATTCAAGGTCGGCCAATTGTATAGAAAAAATTTTCAAGCCCCGCTGGCTCGATGATTAGGAGCGTCTGAAGCTAACTATGTCACGAAAGAGGTTCACGAAGGGATATGCGGCAACTACTCGGGCGCAGATTCCTTGGTGTTGAAGTTGATAAGGGCAGGATATTACTGGCCCCGCATGGAACAAGACGCCAAGGACTTCGTACGGCAATATGATAAGTGTCAACGTTACGCGCCACTAGTGCATCAACCAGCAGAACCCTTGCATTCGGTCCTATCTCAGTGGTCGTTCATGAAATGGAGAATGGACATCGTCGGACCATTACCACCGGCTCCCAGAAAGGTAAGATTTTTTTTAATTTTATCTGACTATTGTTCTAAGTGGGTGGAAGCAGGTCCTTATCAGAAAATCAGAGAACGCGAAGTGGTGGATTTTTTGTGGAAAAATATAATTTGCAGGTTCGGAATACCAAAAGAGATAGCATGTGACAATGGGCCACAATTTATCGGTGCAAAAGTTACAAAGTTCCTCCAAGATCTGAAAACAAAGAGGATCATATCTTCCCCTTATCATCCGAGTGCAAACGGTCAAGCGGAGTCGACGAACAAAGTAATTATTCAAAGCCTCAAGAAAAGGTTGGAAGCGACTAAAGGAAATTGACCCGAGGAATTACCCGAAGTTCTATGGGCATTCCAAACTATGGCCAAGTCGAGCACAAGGGAAATCCCATTTTCCCTCGTGTACAGTGCAAAAGCTTTAATCCTAGTGGAAGTAGGGGAACTGACCTGGAGATACTTCCAGGCAGAAGAAAAATCGAACAACGAAGCAATGCTTGTCAACTTGGAACTGCTCGATGAACGCAGGGAATTGGCATATGTAAGAATGGCAGCTCAAAAGCAAAGAATGGAGTGGTATAATCGAAGAGTCAACCTCCGTTATTTCAAAGTAGGAGACTTGATCCTAAGGAAAGTAACTCACAATACCCGGGAGCTCAACACGGGGAAGCTAGGTCTAACGTGGGAAGGCCCCTACCGGGTTTCATCTATCTTCGAAAAAGGTTCATACGAGTTGGAAAACCAAAATGGAGAGAAGTTGCCCAACAATTGGAACACGATACACCGCGAAAGATACTATTGCTGATCAATATTATCCGATCAGAAAGTATGTGTTGCACTATTTTTCCCTTCGTTCAGTTTTTGTCCCAATTGGGTCTTTCTAGCAAGGTTTTTAATGAGGCAGCAAAAGAAAGCATACTACGAAGACAGCAACAATAAGACCTTTAATAGAAAGGAACACAATAAGAGATCCACTTGGGGATGGTTAGATAATCTTTTACTCTATAGCAAATTCCCACCGGGAAGTTAAGTTTGCTATTGAGCAAAGGTTATCTGATCATACACGAGCACAAACCACTAGAGGGTTGTTAGATAGCTCTTCGCTCGATAGCATAAATTCCTAAGGGGAAGTAAAGTGTGTTACCAAGTCAAGGATTATCTAGCAATGCATTAGTGAAATCTTCGAAGATACAAGACTTCTAGTGTTCCAATTCGCATTCGAACACTTGGGGGGAATGAAATGAGGATACGACAACAATGACTGCCACATCGACCGAGAACAAAAAACCGAAAATGTAATTATATCATTGGGACCGGGGAATGTGTGAACAACCCCGTAGAAACAAGTTGTACAAGTTAGCCACAAGTAATGGCAATTTCTTTTCAGCATAGCAAATGCTTATGTATTTTTTGAAAATAGAAGGAATAAAATAAAATTATTTTATTTTTATCTTGTTTCTTGTCTGAACGATGAATTAACTTTGTCATTAACAAGTACTTTAAATGCTAGTGTCGTAATAAAATAGGAGACGTCCGCTTCAAGAGCACCGTAAACATAAAAGGGTCCTCTCTTATAAAAACCCTCATGGTAAAGGGCTAGTTCTGGAAGAATTTATGCCCGAAATCAAAAATACCATCGGAAAAAAATACACCCGAAGCCGCCACGAAAAGGACGCAAAAAGTAAACTTGCGAAAATACTTATCAAAGCTCTCACGGAAAAGGCTGATGCCCGGAGCCAAATATGCTTTCGGGGAGAATACACACAAAAGTTTCACATAATAAGATGCAAAAAAGTTTGTGCAAAATTCTTAAAGAAAATGCAAAGATTAAAGGCTTGTATGAATATTCTAACAATGAGAAGACTCAAACAATACTTGAGCAAAAGATGTTTTTATTTACAAAAATATGACAAAATGGCATAGATAGGAGAACTGGAAAAAGAAAAGAAAAGCTAAACTGCATTGTCTCCGGAACCATGAGGAAGAGAAGTGTCCGCGCCTTCGGAAGAAGTAGATGGATCCACTGATGGCTCAATATTTTCACCAGTTTGGCCTTCAGCATCATCATCCTCCGATTCTTCTTCAGTTCCCGAAAACTCGGAACCGGAACCAAAAGGACCAGGTGCATCAGACCTCGATGGGAGTTCACTTTTAGCAGCTAACTCAAGTTCGCGGGCCTTAGCAATTTTGGCATCAAAATCAATGACACCAGCTTTGGCCTCTTCCAAGGTTTTTCTCCTCATGTTGTACATGACATAAGTTTTTTCATCAACGAGGGAAGTCGATCGACGCTTGAGTTCTTCTTTGAGTTGGGTTACCTCGGTAGAATGGTTTTCCTAAGCAGACCTAACAGATTTGAGGCTGACATCAAGGTCGCGAACAGTTGAACTAAATAGCCTACTATGCTCGATAGTTTTTTTGTACTTCTCTTCCAGCTGGGCATGTCTCGTTCCCACTACAGCAAGCTCTTCAATTTTGGAGTTCAAGGCTGCCTCTAAGTTAATCACTCTTTCAGTAGAGGCAGCCTCACATTTGGTTGCAGCAAGAACGTCGTTATGGACTTCAACCCATTTGGCCCTGGCTTCGTCAAATCTAACCCTTAGAGGGCCAATCTCTTGGCTAAGGGTTACTACTTCTTGTTCACTCTGCCGCAAACAAGCTTCCAATACAACAACCTCAACAGCTTTGGCTTCCAGTTCCGAAAGGCGAGCGACATGTTGTTCTTGCTTTGCCAAAAGCTGATCGCGTGCACAGATAATCTCTTCTTTTTCATGTATCAACCTCTGAAGGCCCTCAGAAGCAAGAAAGTTGGCCTACAAAGAAATAAGGGTAAAATTCAAGAGAAGTTCACATCCAAAAATAGAAGAAATAATAAAGGAAGAAATGAACGTACCGATGCGGTGTTATGCATAACGTTGTTCAACAAACACTCTCCCGAGAGTGCTTGAATCTTTTCCCAGTCTTTCTCTGAAGTCAAAGACTTCAGATAATTAGCAATTTCCACCGTCCGGGATAGAAAGTTGCATCCGGTAGAGACCGAAAGAGTAACGTTCCTCCTCCTTTGTGGATCTTCAGAAGGGGCAGCATAATTTTGCCCCAAATTCCCATGAATTGAGGACTGTGGAAGAGGAACATCTTCTTCGTGGTCAGACGCGGACGACGGAGATGATATAGCAGTTGCTGGTGTTGGTGAAGATGGAGATAAAGCTGATAGAGTTGAAAAGTGAGAAGAAGCTGCGTCAAGTGTAGTACTGGTTGTTGGATGCTCGCAAACCAAAGACGACAAGGGTCCGGTACTCAACTCCGCAGTACCGGACACAATAATTGGGGCCCAAAAATAGGAGTCGACATTATCTACTAAATCAAATTCTCCCCAAAGTACCGAGACATCGTCCTCGGATGGTGTAACTCTCTCAACAGGTTGAGCATCCTGTTGAGATAATGAAGATCATCGTCTTCTATGTAGAGAAGCTCCCTCATCACTAGCTTCTTCATCATCATCGATCAACACGGAGTCTATGACCGGCCCGGAATGAGGGTCAGTCACCATCGCTACTGGAGATGACTCGGGGGCATCGGTCCTCGCCCTTTTATTCTTTTCCCCGGCTGCATAAGAGCGTCTTCTCTTTGGTTATTTGTCTTCCAGTCGAGGACTCCAAAAAGAAGTATTTGCTCTCGAAGCAGGCCCGGATCCACCTGTTCGAGTAAGCGCCTACTGAAGCAGCCTCGCCGCATCAGTAGGGTCAGCCAAGACATCCTCCTCGGGAACAGTAACAGAGCATGCGGGTAGACCTAATTTCATAGACAGGTTAGAAGATATTAATAAAGTTCTTTACATGAAAAATTGAAATAAGATGGGTTTGAATTACCATGATTCTTGGCCTTCCACCCATATTTAGGGGCCAGTTCTTTCCACAAAAGAATCTCGGACGTCGTAACATCCAAGATTTTTTGTACCCACCGGTACAAATCTTCAATCACATATGGGACCCATCGAGTTGCTGAAACAAACGAAGGATGAAGGATCAATATGACCATAAAAAATTTTTAGTCAAAGGAAATACTAAACAAAGAGCTTACGAGTGCGGTTCCAAGCGGCTGGAAAGGATGAAGTCGTTTTTGGAATGATATCATCGGTGGCAATTGCAACGAATCATTCCATCCACCGACGATCGTTGTCATCATCCATGCTAGACAATAAAACATGGTGGCCACGCTTGTAGAGATTTATCATTCCCCGCGGAAGATTTTGGGAGAACAAAGATTCATCATGTGAGCTAAGGATAATTCCTCTCCAGTTTCCTGGAACAAACGTCGAAGGCAAGCAACCGTCCTCCACACAGAAGGACTTACTTGTGCCAAGCACATCTAGTAACGGAGGCAAAAATCCGCAATCATGGAGTCAAGCTCTCCGCTAAAAAAAAATATACCCAAAGTAAAGGGATACGTGTAAACATATGTAAAACCCTCATTGGGAAGGGTGACTCACTCCGATAGATAAAATGCGATAATTTCTAAGTCATGACAGCGACAGTCTTCCTTCACAGCAGGAATGCTCGAAGGACATATAGAAGAAGGATACCTGCTAACGGCCCATGTACGAGAATTAGCATTAGGGAATTTCTCTTCGAAGTCTTCTGTGGTAATAAGACTTCTAGGGATGATGGAGCCCACTGTTGGAGGAGCAAACTCCTCGGCTTTGTTTTTGTTTTTTGAGGAACCGGTACATTTCGAAGAAGAAGCCATTGTAGGAAAGAAGGGTTTTTTTTTGAAGAGAATTAGAAAAAAGACGAAGAAACAATATGCAAGTTAGATGAAGAGAGTTCGAACAATTATGAAATATAAGGGTGAAAGTTGATACATATAAGTAAAAGTTTTAGCGGCTAAATTCATGGACAGAATTACCTCGATAATCGGCAAAAAATGTATGGGAAGACACGTGTTCGGGGCATTAAATGCGGAGAGATATGCGTCTAATCAACTGTCAGAAGCCTTCAGATGAAATTATAGTAATTCCCACCAAAAAGTGTTTCTACCAACTTCCCGCTAGCACAAAGTTTTGTCACCGGAAAGCAGATGGACTATTTGTATTGGGTAAAATATGTTATGACACGTGGCCGTCCGAGAAAGGATACATGAAGCCCAAGACAGAGAGATAACTGAAGACTGAAGACAATTGTTTCGTTTGTCACTAGGAAGAATAATGCTCATAAAGATGTAATAAATGCTCTTCTCCCGGTAGCATTCAACAGAGAATATTCATAGCATTAAGAGCAGTTATCCGTTACAAGGAATTTGACATTTATGTTCACGGTTACATCTTCATAAATGTCCCTCATAATTGACATTAAAGAAGGGCACGAGCCTAAGACTTTCTTCATAGCTATAAATAGTGAGCTTAGTTGTCATTGTAAGAGGGGAATTTTTCGGCAAACTTATACTATATTTTATACAAAGCTCAATCCAATTTTATCTTCTGATTTCTCGATTCTTCTGTTGTTGTGCCCGGAAACCTTATTCCTGGAATTGTTGCTTCTGTTGTTTCGTCTATATCTTAAGGCTAAGTATTGCGTAACTCTTCAATTATTTATTTATTTCAGGATCAAATTAATTCACTTATCTAAAACCACATATAAATTCAACTGTAACGTTTTACGGATAAATAATATTAATAATAATGACCTTTATTAATTACTAACTCAACAAAAAATAATAAAGATAAAATTACATTAAAAATTGAAACCGTAATACTCTAACCCCTTTCAATTTTAGTGAATACGTTAAAAAAGAGGAATAGTCTTCTGCGATACTATTTTATGATAATCTCCCTTTTCCAAATTGATTCCTGATCTCATTTTAACAATTTTATGAATGGAATATTTTTTATTCATTTCAACCATGGTAAAAGTTTGTGTATAAGTAATCTCAAAAAATGATATAACAATTTCTTAACCAAAAAGGTTGCTTATATCTACAAGATATTTTCAAAGAAACTAAAGGCTTCAATTACTTTTCTTTTTCTTATAACTAATCTATATAGTTTTTGAAATAGTAATATGAGACTAAGTTCTATATGTAGACAATTAGTTCAGCTACGTTAAAAATAATTCCAAATAATTCTTCACAACAACAAAGCATTGGTTGACAACTTGGGAAAAAACTTCATGTATATATTGTGATTTGAATTTATTTTCTGTCAGTTTAATTACTCAAATTACGTTTTTTTTTTCCTCTTCTTTTTATTTATGATTCATTTTCTTTGAAAACTGAATGAAGTAAAGCATCTGCTAGCTTTTTTTCTTTAATTCACTATGTAAAAATTTTCAAAATCCTTACTATTTCTTTTTCTTCACTTTATGAAAATTTTCATAAAAGCTCTTGCAATAGTATATTCCGTTGAAATTATTTACATTTATTTTTATTTTATTAAGTTGGAAATGCAAATATTTTCATACTCTTACAAATATAAGAACAAGTGAAACCCAATAAAAAGAAGCAAGAAAATAAATACTTCAACTTTTGCTGTTACCCATATTTATTAGGAAACGTGTCTATCAAACCGAGCAAATTGATAGCAATATCTCAAATGAAGAGTTAGGTCTCATTTTTTTTTTTTATAATTAAGACGTATGAATGTGAATATACATTTGAATATCAAAATATGTTTTAAGACGTCTGAATCTGAATATACATCCGAATACTAAGATGTGTTTTAAGATCTGAATACCAAATGATTAAGACTGTTTGTTTTTTAAACATCTGAATATATAGAATTTATCTTTATTTAAAAATTAATAAACATACATTTAAATAAAATACTAATTAATCTAATATTCTATCAATAATATATATAAATGTAGTTGGTCGTGGTGATGGCTAACGAAGGTGCTTGTGAGTGCCGACTAGAGGCGATGGTTGGTAGTGATTTTGGTTGAGTGTGTGATTATGGTTGAGGATGATGGTGGTAAGGGTGATGGGTGGTGGTAGTGGTGGCGGCTATGGTAAAGGATAGTTGTGATGGTAGTTGATAATGGTAGGTAATGACAACAATTAATAATAAATGTGGATGATAACATCTTAATGAAATTAAATCTTTATTATAGATCTTAATCATACAGACATATTCGGACTCATTAAGTGGTTGTGAAGTAAAAATAAATAAATATACTTAATGATTAAAATCCGAATAATTACGATTCAGATTTTAAAAATAAAGTAATTGATGTATGAGATCTGAATAATTAGGATTCATCCAAATAAATGAGGCAAACATGGTCCATGTTACAAAAGAGCTAGTGCATTATATCATAAGACCATAAAGTTCATTGTATTTACCATATTGCATGGACCAACTTAATTAATAAATAAGATAAGGACAATAATGGACTCACAAAAAAGATCATATCACACTCACGTTACCCGCAAAAAGTTAATGCAAGGCTCATTGGTCAGCACACCCAAATTAATTTTGGGAAAATGGTCAAATATATTTTTTTACTTTCATATATTATCTACATTTAACCTTCGTTATATTTTCGGACAAAATTTATCTCTATCATTATATTATAGGGTCAAATTTACCCTTACAATCACAGAACTTTAAAAAATACTCATTGATCTGTTAAGTAATCCAAAATCTCCCAAATTTACTTTATTTAAATTACTTATTGTTCTTCTTGGTCCACTATTTTTGAAATAATTGGCATTTACCTACTTTCCGAATTAGAGAAAAAAATAAAAGAAAAAAATATTAAATAATACAATCGAATAAACAGAATATAATAAATTGAAAAATCTAAATTAGGTAGCTTTTCTAAGTTCTAAAAGTATTTACAACATCCTAATTTTAATGAATTCGTTGCATCAAATGTATGAAAACTTTGCAAGTATTAGTGATTGAAGTTGAAGTTCCTCAAAGACTTTACATTGTCTAATTCAACTTTACTTTAATTAAATGCCTACACATTGTGCACTCTTAAGTTAGTCGTTCGAACTCTATACTAACCATGCAATGACAAAATATATTTGAATATACATGTACATATATGATGATCAGCTGCATATAATACACAATAAATAGACCCACTAAATTCTATAGTGTGTACATGATTGAAAAATAAATTAAATTTTAAACCAATTTTATTTATTACAAAAAGAGAAATGGGTGCATTGATAATTAACAAAAATTATGAATAATTTGTTTAGTCTAGTAACTTTAGCATTCACATCAATAGTAATTTTTAAAAATAGTGGACCAAGAAGAATAACAAATGATTTAAATAAAAGAAATTTGGAAGATTTTGGATTACTTAACAGATCAAGGAGTATTTTTAAAAGTTTGCTGATTGTAGGGGTAAATTTGGAAAGATAGTATAACGACAGGGGTAAATTTGGTCCGACAGTATAACAGAGGTTAAATGTAAACAATATATGAAAGTAAAGGGTTATATTTGGCCCTTTTCCCATTAATTTTTAACTAGTGGCTACAGTAAGAGCCCATTTGGATTAGCTGATTTGAAGTAGCTGATAAACATTCTGAAAAGTATTTTTAAGTGCTGAAATATATTTAATAAATAAAAGTTACATGTTTGGATACAAGTGCTGAAATTGATAATAAACTGCTGCAATATTTGATAAAAAAGTGTTGATAAGCTCCTTTTCTGTTAAAATGACTTGAATAACCTTAGAAATGTTTACACTTATAAGGGCGTAATCTCTTCAAAATTTTAGATTCCATATCGATTCAAATACAAAATATTATATTTATTATTTTATTTTAAATGCAACTGTAATTAAATAAGATAATTTTTATGATAAATATAATTTATTTTATGATAAGCATATAATCATAAATTATAGTAATTAATAAATTTACAAAAGTTTCTCAGTAAAAACAAAAAATCTAAATAGGATAATATATTTGAAGAGAAACACTATCTTCATCACCACAACCCTTTGAAACCAATACACCAAAAATTTGATATGTCATCGTTTATTATATACAGTTCAAAAATTAACACAAAATCACATAGATACAAATATGCAAAGGAATAGAGAATTTGCTTACCTCAAATAGCCAATGAGAATTGCAGACCTGAAGAGACGTGGGATTTAGGTTGAAAAAATACGTGAGACAATGAGTATCGATGTAGCAGTTTTGTTTTGAAAAAGAATATTTTAGGGATAAAATAGTAAAAATTTTGGTCAAACTTAAAGTGCTTATGAACTAAAAATCCATAAGGTGGGGGTGATCAGTTTATGGCTTTTAATTTATTTCTGGCTTATAATCACTTGACTTATAAACACTTTTAACTTTACCAAATGCATAGATAAGTCGAAAAGTACTTATAAGCTAGTTTCATCCGTTTATAATCTTAGCCAAACAACTTCTAAGTCCGTTTGCCAGCCAATACAATCATTTTATTCTTAGTTACCCTTTTTGACCCGAATAACCGGATGCAGCTTTCTTCTAACCGGAGGCAGCTCTTATTAATAGGAACATGAACATATATTTGTACGAATTATGACATACCACAGACGGCGTCCGTAGTTTTGGTCATTTTCTGGTTCTTTCTCCTGCTTTCTTATTAGGAAAACTTGTTCCTTGTACGCAAGTTGAGCATTCCCTCTAAATTTTTTAAACCCTAAAATATCTAACAGAAAAAGGAACTGGGGATTGTATTGTTGAATGGAGTTAGCAGCTTGTATTAGCCCTTGCTATGCCTTCTCTGTACGGCCGTCCACTTCTACTTCTAGAAACTTCTCTCCTCTTCCGCCACTTTCGCTTATCCAATATCCAATTCAACGACAACGACATCGTCAACTGCACCTCGCCGGAGCTAATTCCGTAGGTAAGAAACTTTCTTCCAGCCACCGATACTTATTTCTGCCAAATGTTACCATTTATTTTATCTCTGTTTTTTTTTTTGTGCTTCTGCAACTTGGAGAATTTGTCAATTGATTTCTGTTAGCTAATTACTCCTGACACTCTTTCCATTGAAAGGAGTACCAAAAATGCACGTAAAAATTTCTATTACGAATGTTATTTTATATTATTTATATAACTTCCAGAACTCTAATTCATCTAGCTATTTAAAATTTTAGCTTAGATGTAATTTATTTCTGTCAAACTAAGTTTTTGAACTTGTAATTAGTATTCCCTTGGACAAAATTCGAGTTGAAGTTGAAAAAACTTTGCGGAAGTTGAAGTTGTGTTCGGATAGTTGCAAAAAAAAAGAGGTTCGCAAAAGTTGCACATTTGTGAATGGAAGTTGGGAAAACTTTATTTGAGTTGAAATATACATTCGAGCCACTGGGTTCAAATTCTTTCCTAAACTTATGAAACACACTTCAACTTGCAAAATTATGTAAGATTATTTGCAACTAACGAGCCCTTAATAATTTCCTTCCACTATCACTAATATAATAAATAAGTCAGATTAACAGCTTAAACGCTGTGAGTAGTCAAACTTCATATAAAATGGGATAGAAGGAGTAGTAGAATTTGCTTATTGGTTCTGTGAAGCCATTTGGATAATAATGATGTCTGTGAAACTTTTAGGTTCTGTCTTATCTCTGAATGGAGTGAGGTTGCGACTGTCATGTCTTGGCGCTGTAATGGGTGATACAACTGCAGTACCAAATGGTGCTGTTAACGAGCAAATTCCCTCTGTGAAGCTGTCTGATTCAGTTACTAGTCAAGAAACTGATATGGAAAATGGAGAAGACGGGAAAGATTCTTCTGAAGGGTTGGATGAGAATAAAATGATCAGAGTATGCGACAAGTTAATTGAGGTCTTCTTGGTTGACAAGCCCAATCCTACTGATTGGAGAAGATTACTAGCATTCAGTAAAGAATGGAACAATATCCGACCCCACTTCTATAACCGGTGTCAGAACCGAGCAGACAGTGAGAGTGATCCTGGAATGAAGCACAAGCTACTCAGGCTTCAAAGAAAGATGAGAGAGGTAGCTAGCTTCCTTAGCGAGCATGAAGTTTTCATTCTCTACATGCCAGATCATGATTTAGTAACTGCTTTCAATTTCCAAAGAGACCCAATTATGCCAAACTCGTCTTGGAATAGTTTCAATTCCATGATAGACCAGACCTTATTCTTTTGTATTTAGTGAGGTTCCTCTTTAAGTAAGTCCAAGCAAGGGCTCAGTTGAATCATAAATACTCAACTTAGTCAATTATTTTTTGTCTAGTTGCTGCTAATTGCAGTACATTGGGCTGAGGTGAACTTCTATGATCAATTTACATATTACAGGTCAAAGGATTGAGGATGATTAAGGATTATTAGAGGATTTCTTGCAATATTTTTCTCGTGTTAAGATACAGTTTTTGGATTTTGTTTGAGCTTGGTATGTTTTTTATTGAACTTCAACCAGTAACTTTCTTTTCTAGGTCGATGATGATGTTAAGAGGCATAATGAACTTCTTGAGGTAATCAGGCGGTCACCATCCGAGGTTGGTGATATTGTTGCCAGGCGTCGTAAAGATTTTACAAAAGAGTTTTTTGCTCATCTTCACACCGTAGCAGAATCCTATTATGATGATGTAGCGGAACAGAATGGTACCTTCTGCCTGGAAAATAAATAATGTGGTTCTTCTGTTTCCTATAATTTTTGCGATCGTACTGCTGACTACTTTCAGTTTAGTTTTTGCATTAAGACACTCTTTTGCAATATATACATTCTAGAAATGTTGCTTCCCATATATCAACTCGTTTACTCTTCCCCACAACCTTGCCACATGTGAAATTACCCCAAAGTTCCAACCGAAAGAAGTGAATATAATATCAACTAAAAAAATCTTTTTTGCTTTGGTAAACAAATGCTACAATATAATATACAATGAGATAGAAGAAGCTTTGTAGAACCTTTGACTTTGGGAGTATGAAGTTTCTCTTACTGTAAATTTAGAAATTAAAATCCACGAGTTCAATAAACATCACTTCCTTGATTTTCATAATAATTATCTGCATTTGATAGGTTAATGAGATAGAAGAAGCTTTGTAGAACCTTTGACTTTGGGAGTATGAAGTTTCTCTTACTGTAAATTTAGAAATTAAAATCCACGAGTTCAATAAACATCACTTCCTTGATTTTCATAATAATTTATCTGCATTTGATAGGTTTCACTGACAAGATCTTCCTTTTTCTTAATAATTAGCTGTGGCAAAACTAGGGAATACGTGTTTGGCAGCTGTGCAAGCTTATGATACGGCAACTGAAAGTATAGAAGCGTTAAATGCCGCAGAGTTGAAATTCCAAGATATAATAAATTCTCCGTCAGTGGATGCGGCTTGCAAGAAAATAGATGATCTGGCCCAGAAAAATCAACTTGATTCAGCATTGGTGCTCATGATTACAAAAGCATGGTCAGCAGCCAAGGAGTCGGACATGACAAAAGATGAGGCAAGATCATTCTTTTCTTCAGACACACATCCGCATCTCACTTATTGCAGCAATTTTTCTTTGTCTTAGCATTAACTTAATTAAGAAGAGGGATGCTTACCGAAGTGATGGTATTCGAAATGACACAATTTTTAGTGATATCCAAACAATTTTTTTTTTTTGGAGCTATTTGAGATTTTGTTGGAAATTTTTCCTCTCAGCTCTGAAGTTTCTTTGGTTCTCCACTTGTGAGACTATAGAAACAAAGAAGTTTGAGGCAAAGGGGACAGAATATTTATGACTAATTGATATGAATGATGGGAATTTCTCTCATTATTTTATACAATAGTGCTACTGATGATGTTTAGCAAATGTCGGTATAGTGGAATAGTGATTGTTATTCTCCAAGTTGACTAAAATGCTTATGTCCATTTTAAACTCTTAAGATAGTGCATAGTTAGTAGCTTCTGTGAGCTCATGCACCAAACTGCGTTACTCTTGTGACGTAGCTTATTTGATCTTGCATTTGAAGAGAACTTATTGTTGGAATGCCTTTATGTTGAAGTTACTATTGGAATTTTACAGGTAGTATAGCAGGGTCTGCAACTTAGATGTGGTAGTTTTATGCCTTAGGATTTCAGGACAGATAGACCTAGCTGTAGGGGTAAAAGATAATATTCATTTGGCTGTTCTGTTCTTATCTAAGTTACTACATGACTTCATGTTTCAATCTGTAGTGTTTTGATGAAACTTTCACAAGGCCATACGCAGTTCTTTATAAGTATGGTATTTCACCACTGCCCCCCCCCCCCCCCCCTCCTCTTTCTCCGTCTCACCAACGAGGAATTCATTTTTCTAACATGCAAATGGTTAGGCTTTTCAAATCTTTTCTGGCTTTTTCAGGTAAAGGATGTTCTTTATCACTTGTATACGACAGCAAGAGGAAATCTTCAGAGGCTTATGCCAAAAGAAATCAGAATTCTGAAATATCTACTCACAATTGAGGATCCTGAGGAGCGACTGTGCACTTTGAAAGACGCCTTCACACCGGGGGAAGAACTTGAAGGGAAAGATGTAGATTGCTTATACACGTATGTATTAAATCTAATATTTAATCATTGTTCTCTTTACGTAGAATTTCTCGCAGCATTCTATCTTTAACCCGTTGCCTTGACATCGAAGCACTTCTATCAGAGAGGAAATGATCAAAATGGTCCTTAATGTATAGGGGTTGGATTATTTTGGTCCTTATTATATATCAAGTGATAGTAATAGTCCTTAATGTATACAAAAGGTGTATGGTTTTAGTCCCAGCCCTAAAAACTAACGGTACAAAGCAAATATACTGTTAAACTTAACCTAGAGGTTCTGGACCCATCAAAAGAAAAGCCTGACAGACCCCTCTTCTTCTCTCTTTCAGCATTCACAAAGCTTTGAAAACACTCCAGCTAGCGTAGAAAGCAAATTAGATCAAAGTGAATCGTCTTACAGTCCCCCTGTTGGTGTGTTCTCATCACTTCCCTTCCAAAAAACCCCTTTCTTCTCCCACTAATTCGTGCCATACAAATCCAAATTTTTATTTCTACATGCATTGCAAAGAAAGAGCGATCGAGCTCCCTATACAAAAGAAGCACCAGAGCCATGAACGATCTCATTGTGGTTCATGTAGTTGAAAATGTTACTGTCCATCAACTCAAATTATTCAGCAGACTCTTCTAGGTTCCAACTCACCTCAAAATCCAACCTTCTATTCATATTTCTGTCAAAGTCTATTTATTTTTATAATAAAAATTGCTGAAGAGAACAACCCGCTCTTGAAACTCTTTCAAAGCTACTGAGAAAATAAAGCAATATCTACTTTTGACATGAACTAATTCTTGATTTCAGTAAGAAAGCGAATGAAAGTGCCGAGCCCATAGTGGGTCGCAAAATACGGAGAAATTTCAGTAAAGTACATGACACTGAGTCAAGTCGATTGTGTAATGGCTGAGTGATCGTTTCTATGCCGAGGAACTTGACCGGGAAAATTTCTTAACTGGGTGTTTAGACCATGTCCCCCTGAGTTTAAGAAGATGGCCTGTTAACCAGTGCATTTGGTAGAAGAAATTTCAAGCATATAATGCGAGTAGATGTGAAGCAAATTTTAATACTTGGTAACCCACTAAGTTAAATCAAGAATCTGAGACTAGAATTAGTTTGTGTTGCAAGAGAAGACAAAACTCGGATAATACTCACCCCAACAAGCTAGCCTGGGGGAGGGGGGCAAGAGGGATTAGATGATTATCAAATTTGATGCTAACAGAAATTTGTTTCAGAAAAACGGTGAAAGAAAGCAGCAGAGGAGAGGAGCTAAGTTTAACAGTATATTTGCTTTGTACCATTAGTTTTTAGGGCTGGGACTAAAACCATACATCTTTTGTATACATTAAGGACTATTACTATCACTTGATATATAATAAGGACCAAAATAATCCAACCCCTATACATTAAGGACCATTTTGATCATTTCCTCTCTATCAGATGTATATCACTCTGAAATTTTACATGTTTTGGAGGCTTTGCCTTTCACTTTCATTTTTGGTTTCTTTTCCATATTCACTTTTAACTCCTTACAGGACCCCAGAGCAGCTATACAACTGGATTGGGACAGTGGTGGATGCATATCATTTCAGTAGAGAAGGCACACTTATAAAAGAAGCCAGAGACTTGATGAACCCTAAAATAATTCAGAAAATGGAGGAATTAAAGAAGTTGATCCTAGATAACTTCATGTGAGCATTTGTTTGCTTTTAAATAGCTACGAGACTGCTGCCAGTGCCAGATTCATCAGCGTGCCCATCAACATCCGTAAGCATATGTCCCAGCTCCAGATGCAGTGACCACATGATTGCATCGCAGAATTGAACATAAAGCTGATAGGTTCAATCTCAATACTTCGATGAACTGTCCTTATCTCGGGGTTGTCTATAGTCCTGAATGTTTAAATATCCTAGACTTTAGTTCAGACGCACTTGGATGTTGCTGAAAGAGGCACGAGCTATCGTTGGTTGTATAGAACATTGAATTTTGTGTATGATAGGCTTCTGTATTCTGGGACAGTGACTTGATGGCCTTTCTCTTACGGAACAACTTGTTTCCTGTTGAAGCTCAATTACATCTTTAGGATAATTTTATACACAAATGTATCGTTTATGATGAAGTTCATTACTATCATCAACGAATTTATATGGTGTTTAAAGTTATATGAATTTGTCCGAGAGTTTATTCGTTCATTGCTTGACAATGTAGCTAAGTTGTAGCAATTTTATTTCCCCATGCTTTATTACAGTAGATAACTGCCAAATGAGTAAAGTTGCTCAAGCATCTTACTCCCCATATTCCAAATTAATTGTCATATTTCGCTTCTCGAGAGTCAAATGATGTGAACTTTGACAAATATTTTAAAATGTGTTTCCTTTTTATATTAATATATGAGAAGAATTGTAACTTGTACTTTTTGTATAATTTTTGAATATTTAAATTTTAATTTTAAATTAAATGATCATGCATGCTAATGTATAAAACTAGTGGAATCCTAGTTTTAGTGTCAATAAAATTTAATCTCACGTGAAATGTGGGACATTGACATCTTAATATTCATATGATGACTGAAATCTTCGAGAGCATAGAACCTTAAAGTAATCAAAATTCATTACCAAGTTATGCCTGCATAACTCTTTTAACAACAAACACTACCAACTTGATATAAATTATAAGCTTGTTGTTAATCACGATTTACAAGAATAGTAAGTATTTTGAATAATTATAGGATATACTAATGGCAATGGGGCTCAATTTTCCCCATTTTAGGTGATGTTTCAATTATGTAAATAGAGTACTAAATCTAGTATTGTAGGATGAGATTTCTGAAAGGTTTTCTTTTCCTTTCTTTTAGGGCTTAGGGATTTTTGGTAAAACGCCTCGTTCGTTTATGAAAAGGAATCTGATCACAATCTTTTACTTTCGTCCGTCTATGTGATACATCAACATTCCATATAATGCTCGTCCTTCATCATTATTTAAATATATTTATGCCTAGCTTGATCGTGCTAGTCCCGCCAATATTGCTGTATTTGTAAATAATAATTCTGGGAAATATAAGTTATCGTAATGAAACAGTAATTAATTCGAGCCCACTGAATTCACAGTGTTTCCTTAAGGAATTTAATCCCCTCATAGTACCCAAGGTTATGGATTATTTCCTCCCAGGATAGAACGAATTACACACTGGTGTAGTGGTACTTCAAACCCCAGTGTTTCAGCGAACACAAAGTTCGGTAGCAAATCACACTTACAGTTGCTTTGTTTGAAGTTAAAACAATGCAGAACAAATGAGTAGAAACTCAGAAAATCGTATGAAAATGCTGATAGGAAGGAGTGCAATGTATAGCCAAAGTTGAGCATTTTCAGTTTGGAGCAGCACATATTTATAGCAGTCAGCTTTGAAGATGAACGACCCTCCACCCTCCATGGTGGAACATGCACTAGCTTGTTTGTGGGAAGAGCATTAGGCAGCTGCTATTGCAGTTGGTGGTCAATACACGGATTGGAACATATCCGTTACAAATGCGGATAATCTTACGTTAATATTTACTATTAACAAATTAATTTGGTCCAAAAAATTAATCAATCAATCATTTGACCGAAGCCGGAGCAGAGCGAGCGACGACGACGACGGTGCGAGACTTGCTTTCTTCTTAACTCTTTAAGAGCTACAAGAAGAACAATTATATATATACCCACAAAAAATCTTTTCCTCTTCCAATATGGGACAATGTTTCATTGTCAAGAGGGGGAAACTTAAAATTTTACTCAAAAATTTCATTTTTCCTCCATTTCCCATTCACCCTCATTTTAAGACTATTTCATCTTAAATAACAAAAACCTCAACAGATCGTCCTCACAATTCTTCATTATCATCCAAATTTTCATCTGTTTACATTTAAAAAAGAAAATATAGCATCAGAACTCAATTACTTGCAGTAATTGTTTTGAGAACTTCCTCTTATGACTCAAGGGAATGAAATTAATGATCTTACCAAGGTAAATAAATAATGAAAATATCACATCCAGATTTATTTGATCATACCAATATTTATATTTGGCTCTTGCAGTGATAGCTCATCTTGTGATAACTGCATACCTCCAAATGGTACTGTATCATCTTCGTAACTTGGTTCTGTATTTAAATTCAAAAACAATTGATTCACAGAAGTCGTTGTAACTTTTCGTTAGGTAGATTCAATATTTTTGTCGGCAATAATTTCTGTAGTAATATTTAGATCAGGAATTTATGGTCTAATACCATTAGCAAAATGAAGTTCAGTAGCATATTTTGGATCTATTTGGATTAATGGAAATTGATGACTTTGTGTTGGATCCAAGGTCATTTCAAGAATTTAGTGAAGCATTCTTTTTTATAGGAAATTTTAGGCGTGGAATATTAAATTTTCAAATGGAACTAAAGTAACTTTCAAGTTGAATGTTTTGGGTCCAGAATAGTTTTAGTTGGAAAATTTTCAAATCACTTTTGAATTTTTTTTGAAGGAAAGATGAATTCCATTTATCTGTTGGAAGAGTTTGCATTACTGATTTGTTAATTTTATCCTAGGTGCCTCTTCGTATATTCTATAAAGCAAATCAATTGCATTAACATTTAGTAAAAATATGAAAAATGTTATTGATTGAGATAACACATAAATTGAGAAAACATTTAATAAGGGTAAAATATTTAAAAATTATTTTTTCTTAAAGGGCGTACACAAAATAATCATGACACATAATATGAGACGGAGGGACGGAGTGAATAGTTTAGTAATCTCTAAACAAGGCCAATTTTTTTACTTGCTTTTCTTATTCCTAGGCCCCTTTAGTAATAACATCCCAACTAAGAAGATGCATCTTTGTGGTTCCCCAAATGAAATCTGGTTGAATTTTATCTATGGTTTTAAGAATTTTTGGTGGAACAAGTGTGTATTGAATCTTGTGGGCATGGATACTAGCAAGAGCCTATGGATGTTGCTCAACCACTTCGTATTCTCACATTTATTATGGATCTCACTAAATTACTAGTATTATTTATTCTTTGATCTTAATTTAATACCACACCTTTCACCATATTAATATTTTTAAATATTTATTAGAGTAAGGGTAAAGATGAAAAATAATATTTTTATCTGGATTTTTTAAAAATGAAAAGTATTTTAGATCAATTATTTTTTAGTAACCATGAAACTTATTAAAAAGGACTGGAGGAAGTACATAAATTATAAATGTAAATTTAATGCCACAAACAAAATCCAAACATTGTATTAATTATGCCAAAACTTACTGCCAGGTGAACCAAATCCTAATGACGTTGTAAAAATTAATTAGTGAAATGAATGAGTTTTACAACAAAAACGCTTAGTCAATTTATTTCATACTTGTACTCAAAGTTATTACCATACCAGGAACCAGGTCACTAGTTTTAATTTTAAAATTAAAAACCTTAGCTGATCAGAGCTCCGGCGACAAAGACTTATTTGAGACCCCAAAATCATCTATTTGTATTCCCTAAACTAAGCTCCTGTTCTTATCCACTTCACAATTGATTAATATTTATTGCAGCTATTCGATTTTTTCATGAGTTTATTTTCCACAATCCCGGTGAGTTTTCCTTAAATTATTGGTTCGTTTTCTGTTTGACACAATATAAAATTGTAGTAATTGATATTGAAACTTAAGTATCAAATTGTTGAATTTTGGTAGTTACTGGTTTTCTGGAAATCGTGTGTAGATAAACTAGGATTGGAAACAGTGAAGATGACGAGAAAAACGAGTTGCTGTGGTATTTGTGAGAATTCAAATCTTCCTTCCATTTGTCCTGTTTGCGTCAATTACAGGTAATTCAAATATTTAACTACAGTAGAAAAACAACCAAAAATTGAAGTTCCTAGTATTATTTCACAATCTGCTATTTTGTTATTCATAACTTATTCAGTTGAGGCTGTGGATGAAATTTCATGTACAATGCAATTGATGTGGATGGATATCTGTATTTGGACAGGGGCAGACCTACATAACAATCAGTTGCTTCATCATAAGCCACTGTTTGAGGCCTTTTATGTGTGTGTGTGTGTGTATGTATGTGTATGTGTGTGTGTGTATAAATGTGTGTATATATGAGTATATGTATGTTTTTGTGTTTAAATCCATTAGGAATTGGTATAAAAGAATCAAATTCACTGCTTCCGAGCCCTCCACATCTTGAATCCGTCCTTGATTTTAAAGTTACCATTAGCAATTGGATACTAATACAAAAGCAATAGGAAGTGGGTGGGTGGGGTTTTGGGGGGTGGGTTGTAGAGGATTCTGATTCTAGTGATGATGTGTTTTTGGCAGATTGAATGAGTACAGCACTGTGTTAAAATCACTGAAGGGCAGGAGGGATGCACTCTATGGGCGATTAAGTGAAGTACTCTTGGCTAAGGTTTTCCTACTCCCTGATGAAGTTCTCTCTTGTTATGGTTTCAATTTGGACTTTGACACGTCACTTATGCTTTTGTTACCTTGTTCAAGAAGTTGCCTTCCCTTTTGATCTAATGCAGGTTTAAGTTTGTTCATTTGAAATTCTCTGTGAATCAGGTTATCCATACCACAAGCGAGAATCTAATCATACTGTTTATTACATCAAGGAAAACAGCATGGTAGTTGAAGAATTCATACATAGGATTAACTTAGGATGGTTAAAATGGAGGAATGTTATGGGAGTGCTATAAAATAGGAAGTCAATGAACAAAATCAAAGACAAGTTCTGTAGAACAGTTGTAAGATTGTTAATTTATGTGGGAGTGAATGTTGGGCGTGTAAGGCTCAACATATCCACAAGATGAATGTCGTATAGATGCAAATGTTAAGATGTAAATGCGGTCATACAAGAATGGATAAGATGAGATATGGTCATATCCAATAGAAAGTAAATGAGATAAGATTGCTTGAGATAGTTTAATCATGCCTATGTAGACACCTATATGTACCATCTTATAGTGCAAGAGTATGATGATTGAAGGTGAAGAGAAGAGGACGAGATATAATAAATTATAAAATCACATAGAGGGAAGATGTCTCAAAAGACCTATATTCTCTTGTAATCTCTTGGAATCCATGGTCTGGAGGGCTTTTGAGCAAATTAGAGACTCGACATTCATGTAGGTCTAGGGGCGATGAAAAGATCATATGAGCGATATGAATCTGTTGGGTTTAAGGAACTGTTATTGTTACACACATTAGGTCCCAACTTTGAAATGAAGGTATAAGGAAGATTAAAAGAGAATATGTTAGTCAAATAGAAGGCTCTAACAGGGGTCGTAGTTGATAGTTCCACACCATCCAGTGTTCTTAAAGTCTTTTTTTCCTAGTTTCGGACTTGTACATCCATGTAAATATAAATGTGAAGTTTAAAAAGCGTAGTTTTAGAGAACTCCTATTTTTCTTTAAAATAAAACTTATTTAGTGTTGGAATGGAATAGACATTTATAGAAAAATTAATTAGAGTTGGGCGTTTAATTTGCACAAAAGAATATAGTAAGCAAAGTGAGAGTAGTATGATGCATGTCAGGGCTGCTATAATATTCTAACAAAAATGCGAACAAAGTCTTGTTAACCAACTGAAAGCTAGACGGGATGATTGTACTTTGACTTGCTGCCTATAGGCCATTTCCAGATTACTTTAGGGGTTATGAGCTACCATTATATTTGCCTTCTAGTTGATGCTACCTATCTTAGATATTCAGTATCCCAAACTGATATAAGTTCCCTTATATTCTGTAATGAGGTATATTCTTACCATTACTTGTTAAAAAAAATTGGTTACAAGGTATACCTGTAGCTGAAAAAGAGACATCTGGTCATTATTTATCTCATGATTTTGATTTGGACCTTTCGGTCATCTTCAGGGTAAGGCCGATGATCAACTTAGTTGGAGGGTGCTTCAGAATGAAAAATTGGCAAGATTAAAGGAAAAGCTTCGACAACAGAAAGAGCAAGTTTCACAAGGTGTTTGGTCCTGTATTACTAATGGCAGCTGTTCAATTTTAATTGGATGCAGATCTTAACCTATTGGCGAGCAGACTAATACATGTATTTACAGGGAAGGCGAAAATCGAGAAGATGTCTCATGATCTGACAGTTCAGTATGAGTTGCTAGGATCAGCGACGAGCATGGTATATTGGAGTCTTTCTTTGATATTTCACATTTTGGTATGAATAGTTGGATGTACCCGCCCACTGATGACTGAATCAAATTGCAGTTGGAAAAAAATCGTGCAGAACAACTTGAGAAGTTTTATCCTAATCTCATCTGCACTCAAAATCTTGGGCATGTGAGGAATTATTCTTCTGTCTAACTCTCCTATTACAAAATTTTCATGTTACTAATGCTCTTTTTTCGAAACCACAGATGGCAATTACCTCTGAGCTTCTTCATAAACAATCTGTGGTTGTAAAACAGATATGCAAGTTATTCCCTCAACGTCGTGTAAGTCTTGAGAAATTATATATGCTTATAATTGTGGCACACACTACTCAATCCAAACTACAGAGAATGGAATGAATTACATTATCTTGTCCCTGAAAAAGACTATGGAAGATGGATATTGATATGGTAGTCATTTCGAGAGGCTTTTCTTATTATATATGTGTATCACTACCTTTGAATTGGTGAGGCTCTTCATCTTCTTTTTCTTAAATTAGCAAACTCTTAATATTCTTGAACTTGAAGTGAAATTTTGGGAAGAAACCTGCGATTGGCTTCAATGAGGATTGCACCTCACAAATCCCGTGATGATTATTTCAACAATTCAACTTCATAGTTATATGTTTGACTATCTACTTGGAGCACATTTGTGTTTCATACAAATCTTGCGTTGCAGGTAATAGTTGATGGAGAAAAAAAAGACACATCTAGTGGCCAATATGATAGCATCTGTAATGCAAGGTTGCCAAGAGGACTTGATCCTCATTCAGTTCCATCTAATGAGCTGGGTGCTTCTTTAGGGTAATTTCTTTTGCTTGCTCATCACATAACTCACTTTTCCAGCTGTGTAGTCATTAAGTTCCTGAACATAGAGTGTGGCGTTCAAGAGTAGATATCTGCGGAGCCATTATTCAAGTGACAATATGAGTTTGCTCTGTTATTCTTATAATCTCATCTGGATGTTTCCCTTTCTTTTTGCTCAATTATTATCTTGCGCAGTTTTCTTTGAACAATGTTTACATTAGTGCCCAGTAATTCTGGCCTCTATGAGTTGGAGTGCCATGGCTTTTCTACCAAAGTGGATTATTGGCCACCTATGCGTTTTTGCATTCAAGTAGGAAGGAATTTTGATAAGCCCTATGAGGCTAGCAATTATGCTTTGGATGCTACAGTCAGGCTCCTATATATTTATTTTTTCAAACTCTCAGGTTTTGGTGTTCTTCTGAATATGCTGTGATATTTTCAAATTTTCTTTGTATACTTGGGCTTTTTTTGGGTTGGAGTTGAGGGTTGTTTATCTGGGCCACGCCAATAAAATTACAGGAAGGTTTTATCAAAGCATTGGAGTATAGTTGATAAGTCTTTTGGCTGGATTTGAGGATCTTTTGGTAAAGGTTCAAGTTGCTTTATGCTATACAAGAAGTGAAGACGGCTTTCCCAAGAACTCAAAAAATTAACTAGAAATTGCAAAACCGATGATATCCTTTTATGGAGAGGATTACTGGAAGATGAAATACTGACTGTATCCCCTTATGGTCCAAGGGCTTGTTACTATGTGATCTGCAAGTAAATGAACAAGAGTGCTACTTGCTGGTTTAAGTGTACAGAAAGTCATTTCAAAAGCCAGATGGAAAATGCATGTGCATTACATTTTTCTAGTGATACCGTTTATCTGGTGTATTTTAGAATATTCTAGTATTTACTAGAGCAAATTGAGTTATGTAGTATGTCATTGAAATGAAACACTGCTTATACAGATCCACATGCCGAGTAGATTGATATAATTATCCAACGTTTTTTACGTGTCTATTTGTAGAATAGCCATTTTGGCCAATAATAATATATTCTAATGATTTTATTTTCGATGGTTGAAAGCAGATATATGGTGCAACTTTTGAACCTTGTTGTGCGTTGCGTATGTGCTCCTGCACTTCATAATTCAGGATTTGCGGTATGCTCAAACAGCCTTCTATCGTTGTTTTGATAGTTTAGCCTCAAATGCTTGAGAGTACATTAATGGAACTGGTCAAAGCTGTCTTAGTACAAAAATCTTTAATTAGAGAAATGTTGCGATTTATTTTATGCCAGAGCCAGAGGAATAGCAAAAAGTAATTTCCTGGTGCCTTTCAGACCTTAGTGAGTGAGGTCGCCTTTTTTTCCAGAGTCACTGTACATAGATGGGCTTAGGATAACATATTTGTTTTATCTTGAACGCACAACAATCTTTTTTAGTTTCTCATGTGTCTTTGTTCATTACATTAGGGTTCATGTTCTCGAATATGGCAACGAGATTCTTACTGGGATGCCCGGCCGTCATCTAGAAGGTATTCTCTTACTATAATGTAGAAATTTATTGTTCCTTTTCTGCCGTAAAGAGATGAAAACTTTCCTACTGATGTTAGTCATGCATTGCAGTGGCGAGTACCCACTTTTTATTCCACGCCAAAACTTTTGCTCGTCAGGCGGGGAAGCTTCATGGTACGACAGAAGTTGCAGTAATTCTGGAAGTTCAAGTGACTTTGGAGTTACCTCAATGGAATCTGATAGAAAACCTCGGTTGGATTCTTCTAGTAGTAGTAGTTTCAACTATGCTTCTGCTTCCCTGCACTCAATAGAATCACACAAGGATCTGCAGAAAGGCATAGCACTTCTCAAGAAAAGTGTTGCCTGCATTACTGCATACTGTTACAACACATTATGTTTAGAAGTTCCTGCCGAAGCCTCTACTTTCGAAACATTTGCAAGATTGTTGGCTACACTTTCTTCTTCAAAGGAAGTTCGATCTGTGTTTTCTTTGAAAATGTCTGGTTCAAGGTGCGTATTTCCTTAATTTATGTATCATAATTATAGATCTGTGCACTATATAATGAAAGAAATTTACTTATCATGGCATTGAAACCTCTGATTATCCAGCAGTGGCCCGTATTCAGTGATTCGGTTTTATAATTTGTAGGGCATCCAAGCAAGTCCAACAACTGAACAAATCTGTTTGGAATGTAGATTCAGCCGGGTCATCTAGCACTTTGATGGAGAGTGGACATGTGCCAGTATTGGTATAGTTTCTTTCTTTGGATTCAGTTCAGCATAACATATATTGGCATTAAAAATATTTGTATGAATATATATAGAGTGAACATGCGCCAGTATTGGTATAGAGGCATAGTTTTTAGTATTGGTTTCATGTCTGCAGAAGACTTGAGCTTTTCTGTATTTAATATTTGTTTGTGTTGAGCATTATGCCATTGCCTAATTTTTGTGAGGGGTAAAATGCATCATTATCCACTCTTGCTGACCCCATCTCCTTTTCTATTGATGTCTACATTTTTTTTGGCTTTCTCACATGTATGCAGTAGTTTGTTGAAAGAAATTAAAGGACCTTATGTTAGGGAGCAACGAACTCAGTAATGCGGCAATGAAGAGATATCTATGATAAGCAGGATCTGGCATAACTCAAATACGCCTAGGCGATTCTTATAAATCTTTATGGAGTTTTCTTGCTTACGTATACTAATTTGTAACAAATTGAGTTAGCTGAAGAAGTGTTTTATGTACGGTAGATAAATCTCTCTTGGATTTCAACTGAGAGGCCTTGGTTTTATTAAGCTTTCTTATAATTTTTCAGAACCTGATGAGAAAAATTTATTAGGGGACATAATTTAGTAAGAACTGCAAAGAATAGAGAGTCCAGAAACCTTGTAGCTACAATCTCTTTAAAATCTTTTGGAATTGCTTCTGCGGATTTCAGAGGATGTGTCAGCTTTGTTTACTAGTGGATGGTTTATGTTTTGGTGACTATTATAACTGTGCATAATTATATGAAACTCTTTGCTACTGGGCCTAATAATGTGTTACAACTATGCTTTTTTAGTTTTTCTCTCGTAAATAAATTTTGGAAGTAATTAGTTACAATGAAGCTGTTGCATTTGATTTCTCTTCTTTCTTAACTTTGCAGAGAAATACATTTGACAATGCTCTTCCAAGTTCTACTGCTAGTTTGATTTATGCCACTGAAGTATCTGATGTAGGAAGGAATGAAAATTTAATTGAAGGTTGGGATCTTATTGAGCACCCTCCTTTTCCTCCTCCTCCATCACAAACTGAAGACGTTGAACATTGGACACGGGCCATGTTTATTGATGCAACAAAGAAATGAGCCACTTCTTGGATGGCTACGTCATTGTAATTATAGCCATTGCTCATGAAGGTAAACTTAGCTACTTTGCCACATTCACATAATGTGCAAGTTAAAACCCTGATAGAGTTTCTTTCATTTTTCTCAAATTTAGGGGTAAATATATTCTTAATCAGTGATTGATTCTGACTACAAATTTGTGAATTGTCTTCTTTCTTGTGTGATTTGCTAATACATATATACCAAACTAGCAAAACCTAATCCAGGCTTCATTTCTGAGTTTACAATCTTGCAACTCAATTTTCTGGTCCTTCATATTAGCTTGGTGCTGTTTCCATACAAGACATCTTAGTGGTGACCTTTTTGTTTGGCACCGTAGGAAGTTTAGAACTGATCACGGGTATTAAGTAAATTAGAACTGCTGGACTCACGAGTCATCATCATAGTTATGCATGTCTAAAGCATTTAGATACCTGTTGTTTTACACTGAAAATTTTCTTCTTTGCCTCTTCAGATGTAATAATAAAATAACTTTACTTCCTTTTTTCCTTTTCTTTTTCTGGTGTTGCATAGACATCCAAGGATGGAGGGATGCTTCTGAGCTACAATAATCTCCTGGATGAAAAAGCTTGTAAAGTTTTCAAACTAAGTTTAACATTCACAAATTGTAAATAGCGTCAACGTGGTTTTAGCTTTGTTTATGGAAACCACAGTATCTTTATTTTACTCTTACCATATTCTCATACAGCTTTAGAAAGAGTGACGGCTTTGCATCCAAGCAAACACCCATGATTAGAAGATGAATATGCAGGTGATATCCTTTTCTATTTAGCTCTCACCAACCTTCCCCGCCTTGGGGGCGCAAAATTTGTTTGTCATCAGGTGGTAAAAACCTGATTCTCTAAGGAGCTCTTCTATGGCTGGTAGCCGGAGATTTCCGAGACAAGCTAAAACCTCAAAACTGAACTGCTATTCCCGCAGCAAGTTTTATAGGTAACCGCTCAGCACTTTCTAAGGCGTTGTTGGTAGCATAAGTAAAGGCCCATGATATAGTCATGGGGTGGTGGGGGTGGGTGGGAGGGGAAGATGACTTTAATTACTAGTCTTGACCATGTTAAATCAAATAAAACAGTACCTAAAGCAGGGGTAAAAAATGTAGCTTTCTTATCCAAGATGTTTGTGATATACTTGAACATTTTTAATGTTACCGTTTAGTTGAAAAAGATATATGGATGGATTTCGTCAATGTATTTTTTCCATCATTGTTCCAGTTATTATTATTGGGGAACTTGTTGAGTTGTCTAAAAATGACGTAACCTCATAAGCCAGCTGGTTAACTACTGTATACAAAATCTAAAAATTGATCAAGTATCTCAGTGATTCTCAATGAAAATAGCGTAAGTGAATTTTTGTGAAAAAATGAAAGGATTTAATAGTATTATTGTAGATGGATGAAGGCTGCCCACCAAGTCTGATGAATTTTGAATGAGAATGCGGTCGAAGAATTTCAGTAACATATGATTTTTCTGAACTGTTCATTCTTGACTTAAAAATTAAGTGGATGCTAAAGAAAATAGGACTAATATTAACAGCCAACGGCAGGAAAGTTCTAAGTCGACCAATTTACACTTAAAATGGGTTGGGAGACATTTTGCAAAGAGAAATATATAAATTTAGTCGCTCCCAAATATATAATAGCCAATATATATATATATATATTGTTTATATATATATTGTTTATATGTACATATTTTATACGCTTTTTAACTAGCGAATATCATTAGTTTCGATTGACAAGCCAATTTTATATTTTGCCCTTTAGTCATTGCGGCCCACATACGTGTAGATTGGGATGCACCGGGGAAGTGCACAGATAGCCACTAATTAGAGATGTCTTTATTTTTTAGCCACTGTTTTAAATGTATTTACTCTCTAACCAGTGCTTAATACATTTTTACCCGTCCGGACAAAAATACCCTTTTGTTAGACATGGGTGCTGTGTAAATATTAAGGATATAGTGTCCTTAACTTCATGAGTGTTGTGTAAATATTAAGGACAAAGTATTCTGTATTTGCAACTTCTGTTAAACTTTAGGACATTATGTCCTTAACTTCATATGTGCAGTGTAAATATTAAGGACATGATGTCCTTAACTTCATGAGTGTTGTGTAAATATTAAGGACAAAGTGTCCTGTATTTGCAACTTCTATTGTTAAACCTTAGGACATCATGTCCTTAACTTCATATGTGCAGTAAATATTAAGGATATGGTGTCCTTAACTTCATGAGTGTTGTGTAAATATTAAGGACAAAGTGTCCTGTATTTGCAACTTCTATTGTTAAACTTTAGGACATAATGTCCTTAACTTCATATGTGGAGTGCAAATATTAAGGATATGGTGTCCTTAACTTCTTGAGTGTTGTGTAAATATTAAGGACAAAGTGTCCTGTATTTGCAACTTCTATTGTTAAACTTTAGGACATAATGTCCTTAACTTCATATGTGGAGTGTAAATGTTAAGGACATAATATCCTTAACTTGTATTTGCACCTTCTGTTGTTAAACTTTAGGACGTCATGTCCTTAACTTCATATGTGTAGTATAAATGTTAAGAACATGATGTCCTTAACTTCATGTGTGCATTGTAAATGTTAAGGAAATAGTATCCTTAACTTTATGAGTACTGTGTAAATATTAAGGACATGGTGTCCTTAACGTAAATATTAAAGACATGGTTTGTCCTTAGTATTTACACAATACTCATGAAAAAAGGGTAAAAACGACTTTTCGTATCAATTTTAATAGAGTAGTGGCTATTTTTGCTCAACATTAAAAATACTGACTAAAAAGTAAATACCAATTAAAAAAATGGCTATACCACGCCAAATTACTTCGTTAGAATTGCAGATTACCAAGAGCCGAAGTGACAATGGACTTCTAAAGTAAAGAAAGACAGATTAAGATATGTACTCTGGAAAACAAGTTACCTTGAGGGATTAAAAGCTTCAAAGTTCTCTAAAACATCAAATGAAAGGTAATAGAAAAGCATATTAAGTAACTCTCCCTCTCAAGTTAAAACTAAACTCAGATGCTTCAAAGTGATCACAAAACTTCGATCACTTCTTCCTTTTCTTTGGGGGCTGGATTGTCTCTTCTTCTTCATCCTCTTCTTCATCATCTTCTGGCTCCTCCTCTACAACTTCTTCTTCGTCTGGTCCTTCTCCATCGTCGTCGTCGTCGTCATCATTATCATTATCATCGTCGTCATCATTGTTGTCGTCATCATCATGACCTTCACCATCACCTTCTTCATCTTCTGCATCTCCATTTTCTTCACCTTCTTCATCATTGCTCTTCTTGGCATTGCCATTGGTTTTGTTGGGATTGTTTTCATGAATCCCTTCATCAGAAAATTGATCATCTTCACCATCCTCAAATTCACCATCCCCATTCTCAACATTGTTGTCTCCATCTCCACCTTCCTCAGCAGCATCAACTACTTTGTGCCCATCATTTCTACTTTGATCTCCCTTGACTTTGGTCTCAATTGCCACCAGCGGCACAGCAACATCCTGGAATTACTTAAAGACAGTCATCTTACATGACTATTCTAGGAATACTACAAAGTGAAGAAATGGATTGCCTGTCAATCTCATGACATAACACAGATAGATAGCCGGTCAGGTTCACTGTTTACTTTTTCTAGCCAGTGTACATAGATTATACACAGTTATATATATATTATACATGAATTATATATATATTATAAATCCGCCGGTTATTTTTAGTTTAGGAAATTAGGTGAACGGCTACTTTGGTTAATTCTTCAACATAAAATGAGCCCATAATGTATACGACTAAAATTTTAGGGCCCATTATAATAGAAGGGGCAATTTCTGTCCAAGTCCATTAAGCCCGTTGGTCCAGTTCAGAGTGGACAACCTCGTAGTACAATTTACAGCCGAAGTATGAAATGCTAGTTAATGTGAGGCCAGTCAAATTTATAAACATAAAATTAATCATATCTTGATAGCATATTCGGATATAATACTTATTCTCTTAAGAAAGAGTCAACCTAGAAAAAGCATGTTTTTTCAATTCGTTTGAAAACAATATTTTACTCAACATGTTTCTTTTTATTTAAAATAAAGCTCACTTGGCTTTTTCCAGGATTACAAAAATCTCATCCAGAATTGTTTATTCCCCAAATATACCAATTTAGTAATTAAAAACTTTATTAGTCCACTGTGAAGAGGCAGTAGTTGCAGCATCTATTCTGCAAAACTAACATAATTGGCCAGTGGCAGAATATATAATTCTTAGTGGGGCCCTGCTGTATCAACTAATCCGGAACCCAAAATGGCATATAATCCAAATTAACGTTCTGTTTCAGTTCCGACACTGAAAACCAGTACCCTACAGGCGCACGTTAGTAACTTCACAACATTAAAAAGAGTACGAGAAAATAAATGCTACTTCCTCCTCATATTTTCACTCTAAAAAAAAAAAAAAAAACTATTTCTTACACCATAACTCCTCTTTTAGATATTTTGCACCCTTCTCTTTAGTTTCTGAAATTTTACTTATTGAGAATAAAATTTCTACAGCTAAATTATTTTGTTGAGGGGTTAATCCAAAACAAAAAAGAAAAGAAAAAAAAGCAAAACCATTAGATTTCTGAGAGAGAAAACCTCCTAATTCCACAAAATGAAATATTTTGGAAGCACACGACCAATGAACATTCAGATACTTGTATTGTAAGATAAAAAAAGAACAGATAGATAGAGAGCTCAGGAAATACTTATTCACTGATCAGATAAATGTGTATTTTGATATTTTATGCACTCTCTCGTCAACTTTAATTGATTTTTGACTATTTTTACATATATTAAAAAATTTATTTTTTAACATTAATTAATAATAAAATTGATCATATTAACCTTAATTTGTTTATTAAAAATACAACAAATACTCCTAAGCTCTTTACTCCGGTGACAACTTTTTAAAAAAAGTTAAAAAATCAAATATTGCTTAGACCGGAGAGTATACACAATTTGTAATTACTTAACCACCATTAATTAATAAGTTTTTGTATTTCAATTCACACCTGATTATGGTAAAGTAAGATAATATTATTAGCATATAAAAACACAGGGTGTAAGTTTTTTCCAGGTTAAAATTGCAAGGAATTAACACAAGTCGAACTGCTAATTTTAGCTGGAGTAGTAACCTGGGTGGAGGCTAAAAGTGTGGGTAGAGCGCACGTTAGCAGAGTGTTGGTAAGCATGACCTCCATTTGTACGGCACTTGTACTTTTCTTTCCACACCTGCCAATCATATAAGACTTGACCGTTCAGATAAATATCTTTCACAATTAAAAAAGCCATATACCAATACTAATGATGAAATTTTTGAGATGAAAATCGTAAACATAACATACCCAGAAATATACTAAGGTTTTGAACTGCTAAGACAACATTCAAAAAACGAGGATTGAGTAAAATGAAGCATATTAATTATGTGTACTTGATGTAAAATGGAAGTCATACAACTCTAAACTTGAGATCTACGAAGAAAATTCGAAGAAAAAAAATTCAAAGGCAAAAAGAGAAACCTACTTTCTTCTGCAAACAAAAGAAGCTTTCGGGTAAAAGCTGTAAAGAAAATGGCGAGAAAAAAAAAGTTTAGGTGTTGAATACTACAGAAAACATTTTCTGGGAAAGTAAAATGAGTGAGAAAACTGTTACCTGAAAGATGTGTGAGAAAGAAAAGAGAAAATGGTATTTGCAAAGAGAGTTATACGCAAAGGTTTGATTAAACGGAGAAAATAAGGAACCAGAATCTAATGCTTTGTTCCTACTGCTGCCACCCCTTGGTCCCACTTCTCGACCCATTACTTTTAGGATAATTTTACATTGGTCCCTGAGCTATCTTTTAATTGTAGTTGTATCCCTCGGACATTTTATTCAAGTTTAAATATTGAAATTTGAAGTACGGATTATATTATATGGGTTTGTTGAAGATAGGTAAAGATTTTTGTATCCACTATGGTATTATTTTGACCCAAAAAAAAAGGACGGCAGGTGCACTAAGTTTTCGTTATGCGCGGGGTTTGGAGAAGGACCGGATCATAAGGATCTATTGTACGCAGTCTTACTTTACATTTCTACAAGAGATTGTTTCCACGACTCTTAAATACTAGTACTACTTTATGTTATATGTATGATTACTTTGACCCAGACTACGTTAATAAATACTACTAGTACTACTGTATGTTATTAAGGGTGCTTTGATATTAAGAGAACTCAAAAGGGTTAATCATCGGGATGACCCCAATATGCCGAGCTCCCCAAGACTAAAGCTCTTTTAATTTGTACATGAATTTAATTTATATACATTAATAACAAAAGTAATTTTCTTACACTATCAAATTATTTAAAAGTCAATTCTATAGTACATAAAAATTGGTCATACCCCTAAAGTAGCTAGGTAAATAAATATGACTTGTTAACGTGAAAAATAAGATAAATAATCGTCTAATAATTAATAATTCAAAAAGTCTTTGTACTATCCCTACATATATAAACACATCTATTTCCATTCTAAGAAAACGTATGGATAGATAATTGTGATGATGTATGCCCTCTCAGTTGCCTTGAAATCATTATGGATAACTCTTTAAACTAACTTGGTCCATACACTACACCCCTTTAACTCAACTTCATTTAACATTTAAACCTGTGAAAAAGAGATTATTCATTCCCTTTAGATAAATTATGCTACGGTAGAAAGAAGAAGAAAAATGGTTGGAAAGAAAGATAAGAAAAAGCGAAGATAGAAAATTCAAAAATTTGAAGATAATGGGTATTTGAAAAATAGATAGTGTTAAACATTTGGATTCACGCAAACATAGTGGAGCGAGGTAAATAGCACGGGTTAGCCAGTTTTCAGACTGATAATTGAAAAATAGTCAGCGTTTGCAAAGTCATTGAAAAATAGCCACTACGGAAAGTTCTAGCATAATATGCTGGATTATGGAGCCCCTGCATATAAACTTCCGGCAAATTATGTTGGAACTCCAGCACATGAAAAGTTCCAGCATAATATGCAAAATTATGGAGCTCCTGCGTACAAACTTCCAGTATATTATATTGAAACTCCTGCACATTATGCTGGAATCTCATATGTCAAAAATTCGAACTCCGGCATATTATGCTAGAATTTTTCCGGATTTTTAAGGGTGTTTTTGTTCAGATTTTATCATTATATGAAAAAATGGATAAGTTTTTATCACTTTTAAAACTGTGACTATTTTTCAATTACCATAGCAAAATCGAATTATTTCTAATTTTTCCCCAATGAGGAGGATAGTGGATTTTGAAGTAAATTTTGGACTTACTACTTATTTCCCAATGGGAGATCCAATAGTGGGTTGGCCCATCGTTTTTACCTTTTCATTTAATTTGAAGCCCCAACTATGCATAAAAACTTCACTTTGTGAACCCCCTCACAAAAGGGAAAAAAATAAAGAATAAAGAACCAGAAAGATAGAGTGGTGGGAGAGAGAAAAGACAAATATTATAGCTTGAGAGCAAAAATAGCAGCCTCTCCATGGTTGGGTTATCGGTCTTATGGCTGAAAAAAATAATGAAGAGTTAATCCAAATAGCCGCACACTCAATCTTTTAAACTAAATATAACTAGTGAATGTATATATATGTATAATTTGTATATAATTTATTGATACTGTCTAAGAAAAGTAAACAATGAATCTGACTTGCTATTGGTGTAAAGATCCCAAAAATCATTAAAGTAGTCCAAGTGAAGCTCCTTTGGTAGAAGAAAGCATTTTTTCTATTATGTCTTCGGTTCCATTTTGGTAGTAATTTCTTTTTCTAATTGTAAGGATAAGAAATTGAAAGAAAACAAGACCCCTTAGATATATTCCTTTCTTTTACGATACTATGTTGTTTTAAAATCATAAATAATTAAAACGATACGAACCAAAGATCACTATTTTTCCAGACCGAATATTATGTAAAATTGGTAGTGTTGGGCAGTGATAGATGCAGCTCTTAGACAAATACATAAAAGCTGGCCAACTCAGATCAAATTACAATTGAGAGGGATGATGTATAAGGATAAAAATAAAAGAAATATGATTTATAAAATCAAAAATAGAAAGGCTTTGCCCTTTGGTGTGAAAATTGAGACTCAGAAGGTAGCTGAGCTGGTTCTCCTGAGTTGGTATCTAGGCTCAGAATTAGCTACATTTGAGCACATAAGTTTCTCCAAGTCCTGTTAACAACAATAGATAATAGTCAGTCAAGGTATTTCCTTCAGCATAACGAAATAGAGTTATTGTGCATTGACAGTATAAAACTATTTAAGCAAAATTCATTTATAGTCACTCGGGCCAAACTTATAATATTCGATAGCCTAAAATTACAATATACATTTTATAGTACAAAAGTAATTTTAGTGGCTAGTCCAAAAATCAGATCTGCAAAGACAGATCGCGGAAAAGAGAGGCGACAATGCCATGGCTGCAAAATCACCGATTGCATCCAAAGTAAAAACCTTTGAATCGCCGACCGTCTGGTGATTTGCCAGGCCAAGATACGGGTCAGATAGTCTCTATGCCCGATCCAGTTAACCCAGAATCCGGATAAAATATCATCACTGCCTCAATTGTTATGTAGCAAAAAAGAGGAACTAAAATCACAGAAACAGAGACAGAGAAAGAGAGATATGGATGTTGTTGTTGATTGATGCTGAAGAAATGACTGTATAGTAGTGCGTATTTTTAGGAATTCAAGGGCTATTGATTTTGTTTTAAAAGTGGAAAAGGAAAATCATTGGCTAAACATAGAGGGGCAACCACTCTTTGAATAAAAATCCCAAGCTCTCTATTATGCCTCATTTTTTTCTGGGCTAACATTTTTTGTTGGGGAAATCCTTTGGTTTTCACCAAATAAATTTTCACATATATGTCATTAGTTGATTTTGAAGGGAATCATAATTTCAGGCCCACCATTAGTATATATTTACATGGATATTTATGTATTTTTTCGGTAAAAATAGATTGTCACTATACAAAAAATATACAAAATAGACTGTCACTATACAAAAATATATTAAATAGACTACCACTATACAATTTATATACAATAGACTGTCACTATACAAAATAGATTGTCACTATATAAAATATATACAAAATAGACTGTCACTATACAACAAATATACAAAATAGGCTGTCACTATTCAAATAATATACAAATTAGACATTTCAGGCTATTAGATATAATATGTTTGGGCAGGAGGGCCATTTTAAGTCATAGGGCAAAAACTGGGCTATTAAAATTTTGAGGGGCTATAGATGGTAGTTTTCTCAAAACTATTTAAGCAATTAGATTACGTAAAATAATTAGAGATCTTTGCAGAAATAGCCGGCTGGATCCACTGTTTACTTTTTCTAATCAATATACATAAATTATACATTAATCTATACACGTATTATGCATGAATTATACATATATTAATATTTATAGCCTATTTTAGTTTAAATAATTAGGTAGGTGGCTATTTAGATTAATTCTACAAATAATTATATGTAACTTTATTTAATAAGGATTTAACTTATATATTTAGGTAGAGAAAATACTTTTTACACTATTCCTGAATTTTAAGGTAATAATTTTGAAGATTCAAAACTAAAAATAATGGTATCTGCTAGCAACAACAAAATGGAGGCAGTCACTTAATATAGATTGATCCAAAATATGATTCAAATTCAATATAATATCCACGACTACATAAGAAATGTACTGAAGAGATTCTTTTAGTGGATAGATCCGATCACGACTTTGAAAACGGAATTCAAATGGATCAAATAGGAAATAATACTCTGCATAGAACTACAACAAGATATACTATCAACAATTTGAAAAAAAGTTTTATCTGTAGTTATTTTATAAGAACCTTACGTAAATATTTTCTAAATCGTCAATATATAATAACTTAAATTCATTAATTAAACATTAATTGAATATTAACATGTTATAATGGTTAAATTATATTGATGTATAATTTTTTTTACATTATTATTCTATGAGATCTTTAAACAATTAGCCGGTCATATTTACTGTTTACTTTTTTTAGTCAAATACATAGATTATACATTAATTATATACGATTATACACATATAATACATGAACTATACATATATTATACCTCCACCGGCTATTTTTAATTTAATCGGTTGGATGGATGGCTATTTGAGTTAATTCTTCTTATTTTCTATTTAATTTAAATCCAACAACATAGAGATAAAAGCTACTGCTATCATAAATGTTCGACTTTCTTTTCGGTTTTTTGGTTTTATTTTGCCATGCAATCTTGTAGTTCAAAAGCTCATTACTTCATTATAAAACAGTCAGAACGGGAGGCTGCCTCTAGAATATATTCTCTAGCCTTTACAACGGAACTTTTAAAGATGCAAATTGCTTTTACTCTTTACAAGATTATACTTCGCTAGTTATTTTCATTCTTTAATAAAAGCATAGATCCCTTTACCCAAGTACCCAACACATGGGAAATAGATAAAAGAAGTTAAGCACAAAACATTAAACTAAATATTCGATTCCATATTTATACCTAAAAACACTAGTTTAGCAAATAAACTAGTAAAGTCCGAGAAAATTTGAGTGTGTCACCTTTTGCTTTTTCAGCCAATTGTTAGTGTTCCTCAACTCTAACACCTCTTGCTCCAATTGTTTTGTGTAAGCCTGGAATTCCAAAAGGAAGATACTAGAAGAATAAATTGGTCATTATTCGAGAAACAATAAGTCAATAACAACAGTATCTAAATTGATCAGTTTTACGTTGGCTGTCAACCTACCACAATCCTCTTTTTTTATCCGGACTTAGGACTGGCAATACGATCAAAGCTCACACAGACAGAATATTCAAGAATGCGAATAAAGTAGCTAGCTAGAAATTCACTTCTCTACCTGTTTCCTTGCTCTTGACCTAGCAGCTGATTCTCTATTCTTGATCATCCTTCTCTGCCTTCTTTCAATATTTTTCTCCATCTTCTCATTCGCGAAAGTCCTCTTCCTTTCTCCACTTAAATAACAGTCATTCGACGTTGTTACTGTTGTCATTGCCATATTTGTTGTTTTCTCTGAATAATTATTAACAACATCCATAGACTGATGATTCTCAAAACCAATATCTGAATAACATTGGATAGGCATTGGCATCATCATATCATTAATCTGTTGATAGAATTTAGGTTCCATTTGGGGCTGATCATCAAACTTATTCCTATTCTTTATGACATTGGCACGTATCAAGAAATCCTCAAGACCAAGAGTACTACTCAGTTGTGGCTGAAGAGAGTAATGCTTTATTTCTTGATTATGGTTTTCATCAACAGTACTACTCTTGTTACACAATGTACCATGATTCGTATTTTCAAGAAACATGGAATTTGAAGATGGATTTTGCATGAATTGCAAACCTTCTTCACCAGACATCACATTCTTAGCTAATTCATCTAAATTCATATTATTTCAAAGGTTTTACCTGAGATTTTTGTTACAGCCTTGTCAATTTGAAAAATGACACACTCTTCAATTTAGGCGATGATGATGACACCATATCTCTTTACAAGAGAAGAAAAGAAACAAACAACAAATCAATCAAAAAGTTTGTTCGTCATTTAAAAAATCTACTTATTCCAAGATTATCAAAATTGCTAAATCAGAAATGCAAAAGGGAATTATTTCTTGTTATATTCTGAAGTAACATTTTTTTTTTCTTTGGTAAGGGGGTCTACTAGTTATGATTTATCCCAATAATGTAGGAGGGAAATCAGGTTTTGCTGTTGCTAAGGGAAGTGAATGACTTGAACTCTTTTACTCTTGGCTTAATTATATTATTGTAAGCAGAACACCATTTTCTAATATATTTATGGCATCTTTGAGGATATCATCTTACTACAATTCTATAATTAGAGACGGTTTGGTTACTGGAATAAGCAGATTTAATCACTGAATCAAATTTTATTTTATTTTATTTTATGGGGGATAAAATGTGAATTAAGAATATTAATATTTCATTATACATGCGCTAAAGCTAAAAAATAACAAGAATGCCTAACACTCTTCAGATGTATATCTTCTTTTTTCATTGATATCTAAAGAGTTAATACCCTAAAATGTAAAATCCTCCTAAACTATTATGTTTTTGTCAGTTTCCTATTTAAACTATTCGGTATCCTCAAAACCCTCTAAACTATGTTGCCCTTCATATTTAAAACCCCTATTGTATTCTTAGATGTGAGTCCAGTACACGCTCTTAATTGTCTAAAAAATATGTCATGTAGCACTACACGTGGCTATTTAATTCATCCTAAAACCCGCATTAACTATCATTTTTTTGTCAGTTACCTACTTAAATTATCTGGTATCCTCAAAGCCCCCCGAACTATATTCCCCTATATATTAAAATCTCATGTTGGACTTTTAAAGGTACGTCTGTCTAACTATATTAACTTATGATTTGTACAAAATCTTTTATATAGTTTATTCATGTTGTATTACTCTCGGATGATTGATTAATTTTAGGAGTTTTGGCCAAAATAGTATCTCATATACTGTGTTAATTTAGATTTAATTGTGATTGTGCTTTATGCTAATTAATTCCAATTGAATAAGTCCTTATTTATATTGACTTTGTAGCACAATAAAAATATAAATTTAGGCATATAGTGTTGCATTTATTAAGAATCATCTTATATTATATAAAAAAGATTACACACAATAAAATTTCGCAAATAAAGAATAACTGGCCAACAATTACATTTGCTAATTCCAGATTACAAAAAGAAGGTTCAAGCGATTCAACTTTATTCTCTGCAAGGTGTTGAGTTTAATAAGAAGATTTACATTGGTATTTTTTCAACAATATGTGTAAGACGTGAAAGAAGTCTAAAACAAGAAAGAGAATAAATCATTTCAGAGGAAACAAGAGAGGGAGAATTTTTTCCAGAGGAAACGACATATGGAAAACTGAAGAAAAAAGGTTAAAAAATGAAGAAAAATGTAAAAAATAAAGAAGAAAGGTAATAAAAAAAGGGAGAATGGTGAAAAATGAGGAAGAAAGGTGGATATAACTGAAATAAAGAGAATATTTATTAAAAAAATAAATGTGAAAAAGGGTTAGGCTAATTATGCATTATTTTCTGTCATATGAGCCATTTTAATAGTCTTTTTCAGCTGTCACACGCTCTCAAGTGAGTGTTTACACACGTTATGCCAGGTCAGCAACGAGAAAGTGTTAATATAAAGGACAATATAGTTCAGGGGAATTTTGGGAATACCGAATAATTTAAATAGAAAACCGATAAAAATATAATTGTTTAAGGGGGTTTTAGAGTATTGACTCATATCTAAAAGGAAATTATCTTATTTAGAGTTTTAGATTGTTTGGGCTATTACATGGGAGTTTTGGGCTGTGATGTTCTGTACCATCCTGAAATTTTTCTCTGCAATGTGTCAAAATCTATTTCCTTAATTCAACATTTTGGGCTTGATAGAACTGTTTCTTCCTTCAGAATTATGGGCGTGGTTTTGATACCAACATACTAATAGTCTATTTGGTCAAATTTCTAAACTTAGCTTATTTTGAGAATTTTTTTTATTCAAAAGCGCTTTTCAAAAAATTACTTTGAGTAAGACTACTTAATTTAAAAAGCACTTTTGAGCAGCAATTAGTGTTTAACCAAACTTTTAAAAAGTACTTCTAAGTAAATTTTTCTCAAAAGTACTTTTAGGAGAAACTACTTTTTTTTTTTTTACTTCTCAAGATCTTTTTATGCTTCTACTCAAAAACACATTTTTTTTCTTCTAAAAGTTTGGCCAAATTACACCTTAACTTTGAAAAAAGGGATCTTTACACAAATAGCCGTGTGGATTCACTGTTTACCTTTTCTAGCCGATATACATAGATTATACAATGATTATACCCAATTATGCATATATTCTACATGGATTATATATATATTAGACATCTGCCGACTATTTTAGTTTAAGTGGTTGAATGAGCGACTATTCAGGTTACACTTTTAGCCAAAAAAGAAATAATTTTGGCGTAGAAAAAACTTTGGGCAAACAGGCTATAATACTATCAACAATATTGTTTGGATTTCGATATTATAGAACAATAGGAACTTCGACAATGATAAAATTAGCATAGTGCTACACATCATCCTTTCCTTCCATGGTATGTAACGGTAATTTCTTCGCCTTCATAAGAAAATTGATTTACTTTAATTCGTGTCAATATTGTTGGACTCTTAAAAGTAAGAAGAAAAATTATGAGGGAATATTGTATAATGTTGCTCGCATTAACTTTTTGGTCAAAGTAGGAAAAGCTTGAGCGCAAAAGATTGACATTTAATCCTTTGCTTGTCCCTAGTCTTGCTTCTAACTTCGTAGCATTTTACCAAACCAAGCTACACTTTTCACTTTCTTATCCCCTTGTCTCACTAGAAATGATAAAGGAAAAGATGAAGCTAAGCTGTGTAAAAAGAAAGGCAATACCAAAAAGACAAAACATTATGTACCAAAATAGAAAGATATCAATATGGGCACAACCATTTTAACAAAGCTCTGCTAGCTTTCTCTTTTGCTTTTGGATTCTACAGATTGATCAGCCGTAAGCAAAATCAAATCATGTCTCAAATTATTGAAGTGCGTGTCTAGTGATTTCACCTTTATATCGTTTAGTAGGAGTATTATATATAATTATTTTATGTTTAAGTTACGTGTGAAATTATAAGTTATAGTTCATGATGGATGCAAATTTTTGATCATGGATAGCTAGGTACGCATTTTATTATATTTGTGACCACTCTGATTTGGTTTAATAGACCTTAATGATTTCTCCTCCTGCCTACGTTATTCATAAGCCCAAACGTATGCTATCATGTGAACTTATAATATATCTTATAAAGACCTTTATTGTCCTCTCTCGTTCGGATATGAGATTCATCTAAGGTGACATATGCATTCTTTCTCAGAAGTTTGCCAGCTTAAAATTCTGTCAGTCATGCTTGGCCTATCCTAGTCGGTTCGCTTATATCATTAAGATTGTTGGAAAAATATTGGATTATGGAAAATAAGATTTAGCTTGAGGCGTGTCAAGAATACTGTTCTTAAAGATATTTCGCCTACATCATGATGAATATTATTAGGCATATCATTCATGATTCAACAAGCTATTCTAGTATAACTAAGAACAAAACAACAAAGATTAATGAGAAGAAAACCCAACACAAAACAAAATGGAAGAAAAGTTTTTAACTATATTCACTGAATTCCAACATGAAGAGAAAGAGGTATATTACTACTATATAGAAGAGGGAATAAGCAGGCACCAGGTCAACATGCCTGCTTGGTATTACGAGGGTATTAAGGTCATTCCGATTGAAATGGAGTAATATGGTACTGTAGCTGCTATACCAACTTTTGAGTTGCCTAGACTAAATTGCCATTTGCTTATGTCATTGTTCATCACTCTTAGCTAGCATTTGGCCATAAATTTCTAAATTTGTTTTGAAAAATCTGATTTGGGTGAAATTTGATTTAAAGATGAAAATGTGTTTGGATATCAGTTTTCAAAATATATTTCCCAAATTTATTTTGGAAAAACATGAAACATGACTTATACCCACAAGTTCTAAAAACTATCACAAATACCCAACAATACTATTATCAATAACATTCATTATATTATCGCAAACCATAGTCCTGAACATAAATAAATTTGATACAAAATTATCATTTTTATAATGAACTACATGATACACTATCAGGTGACCGAGAAGACGAAGCAACATTGTTACAAAATAATAAATGGTGGGCTCTTTTATAAAATATAAAAGTTTGGGACAATTTTAAAAAAATATAATAGTGATATTTTGACCCAAAACCAGCTATTGAGTTAGTTTTGGGATTTGAGATTTAGAATTTGGAATTTTACCAAAATATAGACTAAATTTATGGCCAAATATATATTTGCCAAATAAAACCAAAATTTATTTTGACAAAATTTATGGCCAACGGTCCTTAATCTTAAGATATGCATAGCTTTGGAAATTAACGTGGGCCCATCTGACTACTTATTCAATACTATCATTTTAACGTTGATTCTTCCATGCCTGTATTACTATTTCCAACACGTGGCCCTCTTTCCTTGACCAGATATTCCAATTCTACCGTCTCTTTGATATGGAGTAATTAATACACAGAGAAAGCTTCCCCATGAAATTCTTGAAGGATGTGTTTTCACTTTTCAACTTTTCACTTCTTTGCTTCTTTTTTTTTCTTCTCTTGTACAAAATTTTAACATTAACATTATTTTATATAAAATTAAAATCTACAACTAACAACAAAACACGATTCACACAGAGGTGTTATTATTTGATATTCTAAAAGACCTAATATGAATTGGAATTAATATCCTTGGTATTAAACATTTAATAGGAAGTACTTTATAATTGTATAATTATTTTTCTAACCAAAAGCAATAAATTACAAATCAATAATCATGATATAATACTCATTGCCCGACGGGAATACTAGGAGGTAAATATGTCATCTTAAAAGTGTGTAAACCTTTTTATCTTAATTTTCTGTTTGATAATATAAATTATCTCATTTCATTTCAAAATAAATGCTTGTGATTATACTTGGTGCAAAGTTCGTAATATTATTGCAGGTATTGTCTTTTCTAGTGTGACAGACTCTATTAATAGTATCGGGATAATACTTCTAATTTATACTTCAAATATTTTTTTAATAAAATAGGAGAGAGCTGACTATAACAAAAACTTTAAGAACATTTAAATTATACTAATATAAATATTTAAATTATGCTAATAACTTTATAAAAATAGAGAAAAACTTCAAGAAGCTTTATAGAAGAGTTAACCTAACAATGAAGATTTAGTAGGGATCCAGAAGGCACTGACGTAGTTATAATTTTTTTTTAAAAAGGAATAAAATAATTAAAATCTATACCTTCACCCGAGGAATTAAATTAAAGAAGATGAATTCACGTTAAAACTTAGCCCCTCAAACAAATATAAGGGAGCAATATTAAGAAGACAAAGTAATAAAAAAATACTTAGATGTATATCTAGGTATTTAGATGATTAAAATTAAATTATAAAGTTAATAGAAGGAGATTATTACTATATTAAAAATATGAAACAAAAATTAGATAATATGACCGTCATATGTCATATTATCTATATTATGTCATTATCATTCTTTGAAAACTGAAGATACTGATGTTGTTATAGCTAAACATGGATCATATAGTCAAATTTTGTTATACACCCCTTCCCGGAATACATTATCTATTTGGTCTTGATACATTAGTGATTAATATCAACCATATAAAAAAGAAAAAAAATTAAGCATGTATTCTTATTTATAAAATATAATCAAGCAACTCTTCGCTCTTTTCAACATATCACATTTAAATGTAGTTCTTTAGAAATAGTCAATATTTTGTTTTTTGTTGAGTACTTTCTTAAGCCTATTGTAAACTAATATTTCATAGAATTAGAGAGAAATTCTGAATAAGATATTATATTAAATTATTTAAGTGTATATTAAAAATAATTGTAAACATTAAAGAGTATAAAGATACATTACTAAATTTAAAACAATAGAAGTTTATATCGCATTTGAATTTTTGGTAAAATTTAACAAATTTAAGTTCAATATTGCAGAAACTATCAATATACTAATAAGTTAAAAAAAAATTTACCTTAAGATGAGTAAGTGAAAAAGTTATAAACATAAAGGAACAGAGAAGTTTAAATTACAAATATGCAAAATTTAAAAATTTTAGAGTGGCATTTTCTTTTGATTTGCACATTTAGGTGATTTTCATGTCACTATTTTAAGTTTTTGAATTATATAAATAAGAACTTGCAGACAAAATTTGGATATTTTGGGTCAAAACTTGGCTGCGAGCCCTGACGAATAGTAAACTATTCAGATGAGTAAGACTTGTCATGAGTCCAACGCATCATTAAAGCTCCAATACAAATTATGTCACAACAATTATACACAAATCTAGACGACTTGCACAAAAAAATTTTGTTGTAACGACCCGACTTGTCGTTTTAAGAATTTACGCCTTGTTCAGTGATGTAAGGTCTCGAGCAGCCTCGCAATATGTATTATGACCTGCGTGTGTGGTCGAGTTTGATTTACGGATGATTCGGAGAGATTTGGGACACTTAGTCCCTGAGATGGAAGCTTAATTCTTTGAATTTTTACCGTAGTCGGAACTATGTGAACACGACTTCGGAATAGAGTTTTGTCGGTTCCGTTAGCTCCGTTGGGTGATTTTGGATTTAGGAACGTGTCCGAACTGTGAATCTGAGGTTTGTAGCCAATTTAGGCTTGAAATGGCGAAAGTCAAATTTTTGGGAAGTTTGACTGAGGGGTTGACTTTTTGATATCGGGGTCGGAATGCAATTCCGAGAGTTGGAACAGCTCCGTTATATTATTTGGGACTTGCCTGCAAGATTTGACGTCATTCCGGGTTGGTTTGATAGGTTTCGGCACGAGTTTTAGAAGTTGGAATTTTGGAAGTTCATAATTCGATTCGATGCGCGATTCGTAATTCCGACATTGTTTGATGTGGTTTGAAGCCTCGACTAAGTTTGTATGATGTTTTGGGGCTTGATGGTATGTTTAGTTGAGGTCCCGAGGGGTTCGGGTGTGTTTCGGACCAAATTGGAGCTGTTTAGACTGTTGTTGCTGAAGTCTGGTTTCCTTCTTCGCGAATGCGAAGGGAGTCCCGTGTTCGCGAAGAGGAATTTGAGGGACTGATGGTTTGGCCTTCGCGAACGCGAAACTGTGGACACGAACACGAAGAAGGAGCAGGGCAAGCCTTCGTGAACGCGGCCCAAGCAACGCGAACGCGAAGAAGAAAGGAAGATTGGGGCCTGGGGTCGTTTGGCCTTCGCGAACGCGACAAGGAGTTCGCGAACGCGAAGAGGAAATGATGGAGCAGAAACAGTCGGCCTTCGCGAATGCGAAGAAGGCCTATCTGGGTAGAATTAAAAGTCCCAAAACGGGAATTTGAGTTCATAACTCAAAATCAAATTTGGAGCTCGGTAGAAGGCGATTTTTGAAAAGATTCTTGCGTGGGTATTTGGGGTAAGTGATTCTTATCCAGTTTTGATTAATTTTCATGATTATGTCTTTGAATCCATCATTTAATTCAGATTTAATGGAGGAAAAATTAAGATTTTTGTAAAATCTTCCAAAAACAAAAATTTAAGATTTAGAAGTCGAGTTGTTATTGGAATTCGATAAAATTGGTATGGTTGAACTCGTATCGGAATGGGTGTTCGGATTTCATGAAAATTATGTCGGGTTCCGAGATGCGGGTCCCGCGTTGACTTTTGTTGACTTTTTGGAATAAATTTTTAAGTCGACGTATTATTATTCGGAATTGTATTCGACGAATTTTAATAGAGTTATACAATTAATTTGGATAGATTTGAGCTGTCCGGAGGTCAATTCAAGCAAGAAGGCTATTTTGGAATATCGGCCTAACTTCAAAAGGGTAAATGTCTTGCTTAACCTCGAGTGGGGGAATTTCCCCTTAGGCATTGAGTCTTATGTGCAATTTGTGTAATTGAAAACCATGTACGCGAGGTGACAAGTACGTACTTGGGTTATATGTGTAAATTTTATTGAGTTAAAATCTTGAGCATATTGTGTAGTAAATTGGATAATTATCGGTATATATTTAATCATCTATTTATTGTGCCTAAATCCTTGTTGTTGACTCTGTTGTATTATGCCAATTTGATGTGATTATTATTTGATTATTTATGAAATTTCGTGAATTTGCTGGTTTGATAATTATTGGAACTTAATTCCATTTTGGTTTTTTCCTCTACAAATAATTAATTAAATGAGCTTAAGAAGAAGTGTTTATATAATTATCTAAAATTAGATTAATAAAGGTTTGCTTTATGCTGAGTATTTTCTATCTCTGTTGATTGTCTTTGGGGTGTTATATACATTTTTGTGGAGCCTTGGGCTATTTGTTGTGAAATTAATTGATTTGTTATATTTTTGGAATTTGGTTGTGGCCAACTGGCCGGGCAAATTGTGATATAAATTGATTTAATTATGTTGCTGTGATAATTTTTGTGTAAATTGTTGTATTGTGTGAATTGTTATTTTGGGGAGATAAGGGTGGCATTTCATCGTTGATATTATGTGGTTATAAGGGTGGCATTTCACTGTTGTGTTTGTTGGAATATTGTCTGGGCGGAGCGATAAGGGTGGCAATAGGAGCGATAAGGGTGGCAATAGGAGCGATAAGGGTGGCTATTGTCAGGGACGATATGTGATGATGTGGGGTTGTGGTGTTGATAATTTTCATGTGATGTTGTGATTTTCTTGTGTTTATTTTTATACTTTGTGCAACTTGTCTTGTTGTTAGTAAATTGATAATAACTGATTTATGTTGAAATTGGGAGCCTGTAACTATTGCCAGGCGGTTTATAAAATAAAATGTGTGCACGAGGTGCCGTGAATTGTGATATGAAATGGAGATATTGGTACGTGAATTGGCCGTACAGTTGTGATATGAAATGTGGGCACGAGATGCTGTGATAAAATGATAATGATATTTGGCACGTGAATTGTCCGTGCAGTTGTGATATGAAATGAGGGCACGAGGTGCCGGGCAAATATGATGATTTAATTATGGGCACGAGGTGCCGTGGAAATATAAAAATAGGATGAGACCCGTATTTACGAAAAATATGAAAATGGGCCGAGACCCGTATTTTGATGATTATGAAATGAGGTGTCACATGGTGACTTTTTAATTGAAAGAATTATATTCAAAATATTTATTTGGAAGGATTTTTACTTAGAAAGTATTATATAAAAGAATTGTATTTGAAAGATATTTATTTGATGAAATTGTATTTGAAAAGATTTATTGAAAGAATTATATTTGAAAAATAATTATTTGAGAAAATTATATTTGAAAGAGAGTTATCTAGAAGAAGTATGTGAAAGACATTTATTTGAAGGACTTGATTTAATTGGGTGTAATTGTGTTTATTAATTGTTGATATTAATGGTATTCTTGTTGTCTGTTGTGCATATCACTGGTTGTTTTATCCTGCTCTTATTATTATTTGTCTCATATTATTTTGTATATTATATTGCACATGTTATTAGACTAGTGAGTGTCTTGACTGTACCTCGTCTCTACTCCATTGAGGTTAGTCTTGATACTTACTGGGCACCACTGTGGTGTGCTCACTCTACACTTCTGCACATTTTGTGCAGAACCAAGTATTGGAGATATCGGACTTGAGCAGAGTTAAAGCGCGATCATAAGGATTCAAGGTAGAGCTGCTTGGTCGTTGCAGTCCCTTGGAGTCTTTTTATTTCATTGTACTGTTAAATTATAATTAAACAGTATTGTATATTCGGTACTCGTGATCATTCCATGTATTCAGTTAGAGTTCGTGACTCTGTACTACCAGTCTTGGGAGGTTGTATATTCATATTTATTCCACTGTTAGTTTTGGTTACTTATTTATTTCAAAAAAAAATAGTTTTAAAATGTAATAGAAATCGGCTCACCTAGTTTTAGAGACTAGGTGCCATCATGACGCCTGTGATGGAATTTTGGGGCGTGACATTTGTGAACATATTTTCTATTCAAAAGTGATCCAATTGGTCCAAACCAATCTTAATTTAATATCCAACCTTCTAATGCCTATCACAATAATTCCTGATTATTAAATTCAATCCAAAACTTTAAAGACCAATGCACTTTGCCTTCTTTACCAATCAAGCTCAACAATTGTGTTCTTAAACTTCCTTCAAACAAACCATTCCAAACCAACTATAAATATGCAACGAATATTTAATTTTTTATAACTCAAATGAAAAGGAAAAAAGGAGAAGTAAATTCTAGCATATGATGTATATTTATTTAACTTCTAAAATTTCTTGGCATTCTCTTGAGGATGGGCCCGTGCGAGGCACGGACACTTCCATACTAGTATTCCTACTTCTTATAAGAGGGAATAGCACAGAGCTCTCGGTCAACATGTCTGTTTCATCACGAGGGTATATTTGGTAGTTTGTAATATATGTGCTTCACTGTTGTTGTACCTAAAGGCTTCATATTGTACCTAAATGCTTCATATACATACTAAAGCATAATCCTTTTCCGTGTTGACTAATGTACCCTTCTGGTTTGAGATGAGTTATTGCAGCTTTATTAAACATTACACCAGTGGGCCCACTTCAATTTCCTTGGTTATCACTTCTCTGACCATGCTGGCCCACTACAGTCCCGCATTTCACACTCAAACTCAATTTGCCTATATACCTAAATAGAATCAATAATTGTTTATCTAGAACTTTCAGAGCGCTATTACTTGCTTTCTTTAAATAGAATAAATTAATTTCTTAATCAAGGTTCATTTATATTTCTGAAAGTCGACATTTTATTTGTTAGGAAATGAATAAAATCCACCTGCTCAGTTTGGGTTTCAAAAAGATTACCCGCATATATATTCAGTAAAAATCGCTGTTAAAGTAGAAAAAAATTTCATGTTCATTTGACGTATGATTGAAATACAATATCAAATTTTAATGAATAAAAATAAACGATTGCTACTTATCGTTTCTGCTGGGAATATTTAACACCGGCTAATTTAATGGTAGTCTTTCTATAGCAAACGTAGTTCTTGAATATAAAATTATTTTTTGTAAAACAAATTAAGCAAATTATGAAAATAAATGTATATAAAATTAAAAATACAATTGTCTCTTTATTTCGTTTTTAAATTTAGTACAATTTTACGTTCTTAACTTCTAGCGTTGCTTCAATGGCAATTGAAAAGTCATAAAGTAGTTCTTGATTATGTTTTAGGCACCATTAAATCAAAATACAATTGATTAATGATGTATCATATACTTCAAAATTTTGAGTAATACCGACGCTGCTTTGTACTCCTTGCCATTGTTTGGATAAGTTTTCAAAAAATTAAATTAAATTAAGGATTAGTATTTGGTTAACAGATAAAAAGGAGCTTTCCGAGAACTATTGCGTAAACTCCTCAAAACCTTAAAAAATTTGGCATGGCTATTCTATTTGGAGTTTTTTACACGCTTAATCCTTTTTTTAACTATTATTTAAAAAAAATTAGCATCATTTATTGTTTATTCCATAAAGAGCACTTTTTTTTAATTATTAGCATATTACAACAATTAAACCCAACATTCATCTTCTTCACTCCATTTTTTAAAATCTGATGCATATGTGAATGCCACCTAAATTCAAGATGTATTGATTTATACGTCTTTTATATTTTGTATATCAAGTATCACTTTAATTCAAAATGTATTTTTATGTATAAATTTTTTGTATATTTATTTGTGAAGTGCCATCTTATTTTAAGATGTATTTTTAATATATATTTCAAATATATTTTATATGTCAAGTGCCATTTTAATTCAGGATGTATTTTTTATATATATGTTTTTTGTATATTTATATGCCATCTTAATTAAATTTAAGATATATTTTTTATGTATATCTCACATGTCTAAGTGTCATCTTAATTGAAGATATATTTTTATGTATATTTTTATATATTTTATATGTGTTAATTCAATATATATATATATATATATATATATATATATATATATATATATATATATTAACGTATATTATTATCGAAATAAGATCTTTATATTAAGAAATGAAGAAAGAAGGAAGAGAAAAACCTAAGAAATATAATTAAAAAGAAAACGAATGGAACAAATTTAGAAAATATATTGGTTTCGGTAGAAAATAAAATTAAGAAGATGAAGAAAGGAAAGCTAATAGATAAAGAGAAAAAAATGCATATTTTTGTACAAAGAATTATTGACTTTCCATTCAAATTGCTTATGTTTAGAGATTAATAATTAATATTCCTATTTTAATGGAATTGTGTGCTACAAATATAAATATTTTCTTGCCACAACTATAATATTGGATTTCATGCTACGAATTTGTTATATTTCTTTTAAATTATGACAGTTATGTAAAGTTTCCTTTTGAGATTCAACCCACAATTAACTTTACGATTGTTTGAACATGAATTCTATTATGAGTTCTTTCATAGAAAAAAAAAAAGGAAGAAAAAGGAGAGAAAATGGCATGATATGACACTGCATAAGAAAATTGACAGTTTTTAGCTTTACATTATGTTTGACAACAGAAGGCCAAAAAAATTAACATCTAAAAACAAAAATGATTTTTATTAATTATAGCAAAAAGTATTTAGAACCCTCTATCTCTCTTCTCTCTTCTAGCGGTTGCAACCATGTTCCTAGAAATTAAGTTTCATTTCCATTAAAGTTTTTGTTTAAGTAGCTTAGCATACGTATTCTCTTCTGTTTAAATATTTTTGTTCACTATATTAATGTATAATTGGTTTAGAGCAAGTTCTAAAATATAAAAATAACAAATATAATTATGGGAGTAAATAATTTTGATATACGAATAAAGAAAATAAATTTTTGATATAACATGTTTAGAGCAAGTTTTAATATAAAAATAATTAATATAATCATTGGAGAAAAGAAATTTTTGATATACAAAGAAGAAAAATAAATTTTTGATATATACAAAGAAAAGGACAGTCCGGTACACTAAGCTCCCGTTATGCGCGGGGGACGGACAACAAAGGTCTATCGTACGCAGTCTTACAAAGAAGAAAAATAAATTTGTGATATATTTTAGTATACACATTATTTGATGTATTATACACTTAGATATACAAATAATACAATTATTTTTGTTGTGATATATATTGATATAGAGACAATAATAAATTTTAAATAGCTATACATATTATATTTTAGATATACAAAGAAGGAAAGTAAAACTTTGATATACATAAAGAAGGAAAATAAAGTTGTGAGATACATTTTGATATACACATTAATGTTGTGATATGCGTTTATTGGTTACATAGTATCAATATCTATAACTATAGCTTTTTCTACTAATTATGTAGATACGTTGTCATACCATGCCAAAAATCAAAAAACAATCTCCGTATAATATTATTGGGCCCGTGCGTAGCACGGGTTATCACTTACTAGTATTTATATATATATATATATATATATATATATATATATATATATATATATATTATTAATAAGAGGGAATAACAGAGCACCTCAAGGTCAATATGTGTGTTTTCAGGAATTATAATGTTAAATGAGGGTACTTTTGTCATTTCATTGACTAATCTTGGCATGACTACTCAGCTGTGAGCTACTGTGGGCGGAACGTGGCCCTCTTGGGCGAACGTGGCTTTCTCTCCGTGTCCAATTTTTCTCTCTTTAGTAATTACACACACAGCTTCAAAATGGAAGCCTTGAAGCACGCGTTTTCATCTTTCTCTTCTCTGCCTTTTCTTTTACCAAATTTTAAAGTTGTACGGGTAAAAACTAAGCTCATGATATACTCCGACCTCCAATAGAATAAAAATTGCTTGATATATCGAAGCAAGGGTTCCATCGAGTTAGAATTCGGGGGTACGTTGCATGCCCTCGAGAATATCGGGGTTATGATTCGAGATCAATTCAAATCCTAAAAGACTTCGGAATCAAGCACGACCAACAGAAGACCGTAATATTCGCGACCGACCGAATTTCACGGCGTGGATCTCGGCATGTATCGATAAAGAACCGACAATCAGTTAAACAGAAGATTTTTTTTACCTTTTATAGAGTTGTACTTAGAGTAGGATTCCCCTACTATATAAAAATGGATCTGATAATTTATTATACACATTGTAACACGCATTCCAAAATAATATACTACTATTTTTACTGTTATTGTAAGCTTTTTCTCTCGTTCATCAAAGTTGTCTATGTGACCCCGGATCTAGGGTGAATGCTTCACTAAAGCTGGAATCCTCCTCCTCGCGTGGTTTGAATTTAATGTATCTTTACTTGTTCATTCTAACTCAATTTATCGTTTGTATCAAATTAATCTGCATATCCTTAAAACTACTTACAAATTTAATTGTTATCTGATTTTGAGGATAAACAAAGTTAACATTTTTACACTTAAAAATAACAAACAAGCTAAACTACCGGGAAAGTTGGCAGATTTTTCGAACTTCGAAATTTAACAAAATGAAGTAAATTCTTCCCTGCCATCAAACTAGCTAACAATAGTTTCATCACACATTTAATTGCCATCAGCTACAACTTCAAAGTTGCAGAGCTCAAATCAAGTAAACATTAATGCACGATAATGCATTTGTTATAAAAGTTGGGGTTTGAAATAAAGAAAGTTCCTTGCCAATCAATCAAGTATGCTTATTAAAATTAGAGTATAATCTTGGGGGAAAATAAAATATACAGGGAGTTTTAGGAATGACAAGGATAAGATATACTTAGATGAACGTCGTATAGTTGCAGCTGGAGCATTGAGTATACTATGGTGCTTATAGAGAATGCATAATTACTAAAAAGAGCTCAAAATGGCTTTCATTAATGAGAATCTAACTCAAAATAAAGTAACTAATGAAGAGATACACCGGGGGCAAAATTTTGACCTACCCACTTTTACTTGAGCACATTGTCTATTTTAGTTTTAACTCATTTACTAAATTTAAAACTAATTTTATTTTTAGGAAAATTTAATCGACTAAAGTTTAATGTTGTAGAAGCTATATCTATATATTGTTGCTTTGAGAAACCAAGAAAGTATTTGTTAGTTTTTTTAAATCTATCCTTGATCCAGTAAATAATCTGAAAAAAATGAGGATATATAAAGAATAATTTAAGAAGATATAAAGGATAACTCGATTAAAATTCTTATATTAATGCTATTAAATAATTTTTTAATAGATCTATCTAAACCTTAAATTTGAATGGGAGAGGAAAATAATGTTACCTGAGAACCTATTTATAATTGTTATTTTTTCCCCGACAAATCTACTAAGCAGAGTTCCTAGAGCTAATTTTTATATTGTTTTAAATAACTAGATATTGTTGGTAAAAAATTATAGTATGTACATATAAATTAGGCAAAAAATTTAATCATGAAATAAGCTCCTTTTAAAATTTATACTCCATTGTTTAGCAGTGTTATTGGGTCTGTGCGCAGCTGTCACGATCCAAATTAACCCTTCGTAAGGTATCATGACGGCACCTAGTCTTTACGACTAGGCAAGCCTAAAATTGCAAAAAATATAACATTTTAAAGATAAACAACATATTATAAATAGCCAAGAGTAGTACCACTTGGCATATACAAAATAATTTTCCAAGACCCGGAGTATCACTAAGTCACAAACTGCTATAATCTATATAGCTCTATACAAAAGTCTGAAGATAACAAAGAAAGTCTCTCGACGAGGAGTAGAAGGGGACTCCGAAGATCTGCGGACGCAAGCAGTAGTACCTTGAAGTCTCCTAAAATCAGCAGCACGTACTAACCCCGAGGCTGATAGCTCACACCTGGATCTGCACACGAAAACATGTGCATGGAAGGGCATGAGTACATCACAATGGTATCCAATAAGTGCCAAGTTTAACCTCGGTCGAATAGTGACGAGGTTAGGTCAAGGCCCTACCAGAGTAAATATAATAAATTAAACAGTAAAAAATATAAGTAAAATTTATGGTGACACAGTTAAAGAGATTCTCGAAATTTAACAATTAAGGGAGCCCTCGGCTCAGAACAAAGTAAACACAATGAGGAATCTCCCGGGATACCGTCCCATAGTTCCGAATGAATATGCAGTACATGGGGATCTCCCGAAATACGTCCGTAGTCCCAAAGTAAATATGCAGTGCTGGGGGATCTCCCGAAATACGTCCGTAGTCCCAAAGTAAATATGCAAGACAGGGGGGATCTCCCGGAATACGTCCGTAGTCCCAATTTAAATATGCAACGCAAGATGAAATGGCAGGTATGACATCGAGTTATACAGTTTATACTGAATACAGACAAGAAAAATAGGAATTTAACTAAGCATGGCGCACAGAATGTCAAATAGGCAGTTAAAACACGTAAGCATACTTTTCTAGTCTAAACTAAACAATTAAGCATATTAGTGCAATTTAATAAGAGAAGCAATTTATGATTTAAAAAGGATAAACAAGATTTTTACAATAACAGCCCGTGTACGTACTCGTCACCTCACGTACACGGCGCCCACACACCAAATAATATCAAGACATCCTAAGGGGAAAGTCCCCAACACAAGGTTAGGCAAGCCACTTACCTCGAACCGCTCAAATCACCTCGATAACACGTTATTGCCACGAGTATCCGACTCCAAATGGCCCAAATCTATTCAAATAAATTGCATAATGTAAATATAACTATAAGTAACTAATTTAGCTAATTAATTCGAAGCTAAAGCGTGAAATTAGGAAAAATGCCCAAAAAGTTACCCCGGACCTACGTCTCGGAATCGGGTAAAAGTCACAAAATACGAACACCCGTTCACTCACGAGTTTACTCGTACCAAAATTGCTTAAATCCGATACCCAAATCTTGATCAAAACCCCAAAATTCGGCCTAAAAATTTTTCTCAATTCTTTCACCCCAAATCCGAAATTTAACGATGAATTCAAGCATAGATTAGTGGACTATAACCATAAAGGAGTTAAGAATCGTTACCCAATCGATATCTCTGAAAATCCCTCAATCCCTCATCCAAAATCCGAGTTCTCAACTTAAGATTTTTGATAAAAATGGCATAATCTCCGTTTTTTGAACTTTAATACTGCCTAGACGCGTCCTTCTTCTCAAACGCGTTCACACCCTCGCGTTTGCGAAGTACAATTTACTTCGGCCCAAAATCCTCCATCACGAACGCGATGCACATGTCGCGAACGTGAAGACCACTCAGCTTGACCCTTTGCGAATGCAGGATCTCCATCGCGAACGCGAAGCACGAAATCTCGCCTGCCTCTAGTTCTTCTTCGCGAACGCGAGGACCATGTCGCGAACGCGTAGCTTCGAGGTTCCACACCTTCGCGAACGCGAGAGCGACATCGCGGACGCGAAGAGTAATTCAACTGCCCTTCCCAGATACCTTACGCGAACGTGAGAACTCCCTCCCGAACGCGATGAAGAAAATGCCTGCAACAAAACACCAGAAATCTGCTATCTTCCAAAGTCCAAAAGTGATCCGTTAAACATTCGAAACTCACCCGAGGCCCCTGGGACCTCAACCAAACATACCAAAAAATCCTAAAACACCATACGAACGTAGTCGAGCTCTCAAATCATATCAAAAAATTCTAAAAATCACGAATCACCTTCCAATTCAAACTTAAAGAACTTGAAATTTCAAAATTCTACAACCGATGCCGAAACCCATCAAACCACATCCGATTGACCCCAAATTTTGCACGCAAGTTATATTCGATATTACGGACCTATTTCAACTTCCGGAATCGAATTCTGACCCCTATATCAAAATTTTCACTACCGGCCCAAAATCACAATTCGGACACGCTCCTAAACCCAAAATCACCTAACAGAGCTAACGGAACTGACATAATTCCATTCCAGAGTCGTCTTCGTCACACTTCCTTTTTTTCGAGGGGATAGGGGATAGGGAGTTTTTTCAATTTAAGTGACATTATTCGAAATGTGATTATTTATTTATTCAGAGTCGCCACTTGGAATAATTTATGGTGTCTCAAGTCACCGATTTGTTTTAGAATCCCAAATCAAGAAAATTGACTCTATTTATGGTCCGCGAACACAGAAGACTGGGTAAGAAATTCTGTTAACCCGGGAGAAGGTGTGAGGCATTCCTGAGTTTCGTGGTTTTAGCACGGTCGCTTAACAATTAATACTTGGCCTCATTATCTGATTTTTTTAATTTTTTTTTTTTTACTTTTTAATTATCTCATTTATTATATGTTTTAAACCTATTGTGCATTTTACCTTTGACTGCTTTTAATTATGTATTTAAATTGATTTTTAGTATTTATAGAGTTATTTCTTGAACAAGTTATAATTCCGTACACTTATCATTTGGTAAACATTGCAAACCGCGCTACGTGAAATGCACCCGCGATTTATAATATATTTATTATTATTATTTAAAGTTATGGTCAAGTCGCGTGAAACGCGCACTCGAATTGGGATTTACTTATCGTGACCATGCCACGGGAACCGTACCCATGGCCACGATAATTTATTAATCTCGTCTAAAGCAAGCTACGAAGTTTATGAATTATTTCTTAAACTAATTTGAGATTTGTAAAGCCATAAGAGTATGTCATTGTAGAAAAGCATGAAATATATTAAATTAATTATTCAAGAATTACAAAAGGGGGCCATTGTATGAGATTAATGGGCCTAGCAGATTTCAAATTTTAGCCCAAAAATAAAATAGCTTTCTTCATTAGCTTATAGTAACCTCACAACTCCACTTCCTTCAACATCCCATGTGTCTAGGCCCAAACATTGGATCTTCACCAGTGACATAATTTTAGTTAAACTTGTTTAACAACTTAACTCTATACTTTAGACAATTGACAACTTAATTTAAAACAAAGATGGAACTACTAAAGCTCATTTATTAACACATGAATGACTAAATAATCAAATAGAGACATAACATTGCTTGAGCTTCCATTTCAATAAGAATTTTATTTTTATTTTTATAAACAATCACAACTCACTTATTAATTAGCAAATTTCATTAAACCATTCATGGATGAACCCTTTTTAAGGAGAATATACTAATGAACTAAAATAAATATACAAAGAGGAAGCTCAAAATTGGCATGTTTAACAGAGAATAATTTCATTCATTCAAGATATAAATGAACACCAAAGAACACCAAAAGAAAAAGAAGCAACTCATATCATTAATCAAAACAAGATAAGAAGTGGACCTCAAAAGTTGAATTTGAAACTTTATGGTTTTACAACTTTGAATCTTAAACTCATTCAAACCGCACGCAAGACCTTAAACGGAGCATCGAAACTCGCCGACGACCTCAACTAAAAACCTCACTGTTTCGACTGGGTTTGGATGATAGTTTATGGTATTAAAAGGGCTTTTCTATGGAGGTTTAAAGGTTGTTTTGGGGTGGTGAAGCTGCTGGTTTTTTCGAAAGAAAGACGAAAAAAGAATGACACAAGTAGAAATTTTCTTATCCTAAAAGAAGAAAATAAATTTCATTCAATTCTCTCCTCCCTCTTTTTTTTCTCTTTCTCTTCCCTCCTTTGTTTTTCCTCACATTTCTCTTCTATTTATAGAAATATTTTCGGAATTTTCGGATTTTTTTATTTAGTTTTTATTTTTTAATTAAAAAGAATTTCTACTTCCCATTTTTCTTATTTTTTTTAAAAAATAATTCCTCACTTTCGTTTACTTTTATTTTTAAATTTCTCACTTTTTTAAATTTTAATATATTTAAAATCCCACTTTTTTTACTATTCTTTTTTTATTTCCCACTTATTTTACTTTTATTTTTTTAAATTTCCACTTACTTTTACTTTTATTAAAAAAATCAGATACCATTAATTTTATTTTTTAATTCTAAATTTATTTTACTTTTCATTTTTTTAAATTTCTTCATTCTTTTACTTTTATTTTTTTTAATTTTCCACTTTTTTATTTTTTTTATTAAACAATTTCTACCTACTTTTACTTTTTAATTTTATATTTCTAATTTTACTATTTTTTAATTCCCATCCGCAATTTTAAAAAAATTAAAATAATAATAATTAATTTTTATTTATTTTCGGTTTTTTAATTCATTTTATTTAAAAATAAAGAAAACAAATAATACTAAAAATAATACTAAAATTAATAATTGACCTTTTAAATTATTTTTAATTTTTACTCCTAGATAAAAAAATGTAACAAAGCTAAAAAATATATATTTTTAATTTTTAAAAATATTTACAGAGTAGAAAGTGATAAAAATTCAAATATAGTAAAAAAATTAGGTGCTCACAGCTTCCCATCTTTGCTTGGAAACATGAAGAGTTTTTAGGCAAAGACTAGGTGAGCCATGTGACTAATTTTTGACCAAACCATTATTCAAAAGAAAAAGAAATAAAAGATAGGGTGCAACCGAGTCCTGATTTTGGACAACCTACATATCCCGGGTTATAGGGGAATTAGGTCGCGTGTAGTTCAAGGAGAATGGTGTAATGATGAGTTGAAGAGTCGAGTGAGATTCCGTTGAGGCTACGGTCCGCGGTCCTGCTATTATATAAAAAAGAAACTAAACAAGCTTATCAGTTATGAGTTACAAGATTCCTATCTATGAGTCTTCAGAAACTTGATCTTGAGTCTTGACTGGTTCTTCATGCAGACTCTTATCTAAACCTTGATGCTCGCTAGCTGTAGGTTCTAGTTCATTTTTCTATATCTTCTTCTAATCAAAACGGGACTTCAATGCTCGTGGCTTCAGTCATGTCTTGAGCATTCCACATCTTTTCAATTGCTTTTGCATTTTGGATTCACTTATTTTTTTTTCCTTTTATTCTGAATTGAGATTTCTTCTTTTGGTCATCTCGAACCCTGTGCCTCGAGGTAAAACCTACTCAGACACCAAAATAAACAAAGAAGCAAAATTTTTCTGCCCCAGTTTGCACTAGGAAAATTTTGTGAGTTATTGTAACAAAATTCTAAACTACTTCTTTATTGAAAGCAATAAAAGGTCGGGAGTGGTGTACCCTAAAAAATTCATTTTTTTTTGGATTGTGTTCTTTTATTGTCAAACGGATGTCTCAACTAAGGATTGGTGTACCTTATGTTGGGAAAATGTGGCCAGGGAATGGGATACCCTATATTGGCAAAGATATCGGGGAGTGATGTACCCTGCATTTAAGATCAAATCAATTAGGGAGTGGAGACCCTATGTTGGAAAAGCGACTAGGGATTGGAGACCCTATGTCTAAAATAATCATCAACTAGGGAGTGAAGACCCTATGTTGGAAAATCAAACTAGGGAATGGAGACCCTATGTATAAAAACATCAACTAGGGAGTGGAGACCCTATGTTGAAAAATAGACTAGGGAGTGGAGACCCTATGTCTAAAATAAAATCAATTAGGGAGTGGAGACGCTATGTTAGAAACATCAACTAGGGAGTGGAGACCCTATGTTGGGAAAGAAACTAGGGAGTACAGACCCTATGCCTGAAATAAAATCAACTAGGGGGTGGAGACCCTATGTTGGAAAAGAGACTAGGGAGTGGAAACCCTATGTCTAAAATAAAATCAACTAGGGAGTGGAGACCCTATGTTTAAAATAAAATCAACTAGGGAGTGGAGACCCTATGTTGGAAAAGGCAACTAGGGAGTGGAGACCCAATGTTTAAAATAAAATCAACTAGGGAATGGAGACCCTATGTTGGAAAATCAACTAGGGAGTGGAGACCCTATGTTGGAAAGGAGACTAGGGGGTGGAGACCCTATGTCTAAAATAAATCAACTAAGGAGTGGAGACCCTATGTTGGAAAAGAGACAAGGGAATGGAGACCCCATGTCTAAAATAAAATCAACTAGGGAGTGGAGACCCTATGTTGGGAAAGAGACTAGGGAGTGGAGACTCTATATCCAAAATAACTTCAACTAGGGAGTGGAGACCCTATGTTGGAAAAGAGACCAGAGAGTGGAGGACCCTATGTCCAAAATAACTTCAACTAGGGAGTGGAGACCCTATGTTGGAAAAAAGACTAGGGAGTGGAGACCCTATGTCCAAAATAACTTCAACTAGGGAGTAAAGACCCTATGTTGGAAAAGCGACTAGGGAGTAGAGACCCTATGTTAGAAAAGAGACTAGGGAGTGGAGACCCTATGTCTAAAATAGAATAACTAGGGAGTGGAGACCCTATGTTGGAAAAACGCAGCTAGGGATTGGAGACCCTATACTACCATGATTTTGAACTTTTTTTCTTCTTCTTCTTCTTCTTCTTCTTCTTCTTCTTCTTCTTCTCTTCTTCTTCTTCTTCTTCTTCTTCTTTTTTCTTTTTTTTTTGGTTATCCTTTTCATCATCTTTTTTTTTGTTTTATTTTTTATTTCAGAGAATGAGTAAATGCGGGAAAGAATTTTTTGGAGGAGACTTCCCTGTTGGAGTGGTTACTGCAAAACTGTTTCTAGCCTTTGCACAATTTCTTTTTGGTTGCACCTGCTTCTTGCAAGGTAGCTTTTGGATTGCATCTGTTTCCTGTTTTTTCAAACAAAGAACAATTTGTCAGTTTGAAACGGTGATTGGTTTTGTGGCCTTGATTGTTTTAGTCACTTGATCTCGGCCCCTTCAGCTGCAACTGGTTGTTTCCTGAATACTGATTGCAGTTCTAACCTTGGAGAACCTCTGGCTTTCCCAGACTTTTCCATGATGGTCAGTCACGTGGGACTTAACCTTTTTAACTTTATTTTGCCTTTATGGGCATTTGACTTTGAATTTCCTCTTTCAACAGTTTTTGATTTTGAAGCATCGGCCACCATGGCCAGTTGGAGTCGACTTGATACCCCTGCCGAGGCTGGATGCCCTTTTTTTTTTCCATATTGGTTTGTATCAAGTGAGAACCCTGTAAATCAGTCTTGCCATCATTTCTTTGTCTTAGTTTCGGAACAGAGTTAAACCGAAAATGATTCAAAGAAAAGCAAATAATGGAATGGACAAATGAATTTAGACAAGAGGTATCCCTTTCGGGGAAAAGAAAGAAGGACTTATCTGGAGTGTATACGGACTTCAATGAACATGACATGCCTCTTGGACTAGATGCCTGATTTGTATAAACCATCCAACTCTCAGAAATTCATCACAACTCTTACCTCGAGACTGAGAAACTTTGCCTAGGACTGTGTCGATGCTAGTGACTGTGAGGATCCTCTTTTCAATCAGTGGCACCCTTTGCGGGTTTTCACCATCTGGCCTCTCTCATTTCTCTTCTCACCATCACCTTATAGTGCTCTTTGCAAGTTTTTACTAACAAGACTCTCTCATTTTCGAATTTCTCTGCTTACCATCATCTTACGGTGCCCGTGAGGTTTTTACCAATAAGACTCTCTCATTTTATTTCTCTCATTTTGTTGTATCAGATCCGAGTAACTGTATCCTCCCATTTTGAATCTCTTTGCCGATTGATCGGAAGGACTTGAAACGGATTTGGGTAAAAAGGATTTGGATTGAATTATAACTTTGGAACCTTTCAGACAAAACCATCGCCAAACCATTATAACATTTGCCCCAAGTTTTACTTTTGGGGGAACTTGGGTTTTTGTTTTGGTGTGACTGAACCCCAGAGAGAGGCTGCCTACGTTTCCTTTCGGAATCAAGTCGAACGTAGTTCAAGGATGAGAACTTTGTTTTTGATTCTCTTTTGTTTTGGTTTTCTTTTTTGTTTTGGTTTCTTCTCTTTCTTTTTCTTTTTTCTTTTTTTTTTCATTTTTCATTTCATGTTCTTTGTCTTTTCTTCCTTTTTTTTGTATATTTCTTTTTCTTCTCTTTTCATTTTTCATTCAATAATGACTTCCGGGGTTCCAATGAGGGTAATCAAAGAATGGGAGCCGGCTCAAAAGGGTTTGCAAAGGGTTAAATGTTTGGATAGTGAGAAAGAAAGCCTTCTTCATCCCAACCGACGAACATTAATGCTATATAGAGGATCCAACATAGTACCTTTTGACTGCACCTACGTTGACAGTTGTTTCAGGGACATTTTCTTCGATGTGTCCCAAGTACACCGCTTTCTTTTGGCAGTACTTTTGTGCAATGTATGGACCTTTCCAACCTGAAGCCAATTTTCTTTTAGCTGTTCCGATTCTTTATTTTATTTCCTTAAACCTATCTTCATTGCATTCTGATTCTTGATTCATTATTTCGAAGTCTGACAGCGTTTTAGGATCGGGACATGAAGTCCGCAAGCATGCCATGTTATTGAAATCTGCATTTTACAGAAGTGAAAAAAGGATAAGAGAAGTGACAAAATTAAGAAAAGAGACATTCCTGGACAATGAAATATTAATTTTATTTGATTTTTTTTTTGAATTTTAAAGATAGAAGGGTTTACATTGGAAAGTAAGACAATAAAGTTAAACATTCAGATCACACCCTGAGATAATCCGGACGCAGAAAGGATAGCAAAACTGGCTACCGAGACTCCCGTATGATGGGGAACATTCAAGCTTGGCGACTATTTTTTGGCTTTTCTTCTGTCTCGACAATAGCTCCAATGGCTTTCAGTGCCGGATCAAATTTCTTATATTCACAAATCATTCCGACTACTGGCCGATTGTTGTGAGCAGGCAAAGGATTGTTCATCATATCAGGAGCCTCTTCGTCCAGAAGAACGATTCTTTTAGCTTCAATGAAGTCTTCAACTGCCCTTTTGAGAGTCCAACAGTCCTCCGTACTGTGTCCCACTACTCCAGCGTGGTATTCACATATAGCATCAGCTCGGTGCGAGGGGGACTCGTGGTTCGGCCGGTTCGGGGCCACTGGCTGCAGCATACCTGGCATGATTAGCTTTTGGAACAAGCTTGAATACGATTCAACAATAGGGGTGAACTGATTATTTCTGAAAGGCTCTATTGGGCGAGGATTGTACTGGGGGACATTTGGTTGAGGATTATATGGAGCTTAGTAAGGATGGGCATTTCTGGGAGGTGGAGCTCGGATTTGTGTATAATGATGCGGCCACGTGTAAGATTGCGCGTTCATCACCGCATAGGGAGGCGGTGCCACGGCATAAGCAGCATCTTGAAGGGGATAATAGTGTGGGGGGACCTTAGGAAGCACATATGATTGGCTGAATGACCTGCGGACCCCCCGAGCTCGAAGCCATCATGGCTCCCTCTTCTCTCTCATTTCTGGTCATCAAACCCTCTGAACCATTCTGAGCGGCCTGTGATGTGGCCTTAAAAGCAGTATGACTCAAGATTCGACCTGTTTTTAAACCGTTTTCAACCATTTCCCCAATTTTGATAGCCTCATCGAACGACTTACCCATAGCGGACATCATGTCTGGAAGTAATCCACCTCTTGGGCCTTTAGGAAAACCGTAGGCATTTATGTTTCGTCCATTTGAGGCTTTACCCTGGCGGCTTGCTCGCGCCATTTGACAGTATATTCACAAAAATATTCTGCGATTTTCTGGACACAGAGTTCTCTTTTTGGATTTTTCACTCTTGCTTTTTTTTTTTGTCACTCTTTTCTTTTCTTTTTTTCTCCTTTTTTTTTCACTCACTTTATTTGATGTTAATGATCGAATCCGATGGGGATTGCCTACGTATCATGACGCCACATAAATCAGATCTTGCATAGTTCGGGAAGATTAAGAATAAAGTAAATAAACTAACTCTTTTCTTTTTATTTTGGATTTTGAATTTTTTTTCTTTTTTGTTTAATTTCCGAAAGAAAGACTAATAAAGAAGAAAGAAAATATTTTTTGATTTTGATTTCGATTTCTATTTTTTTTTTTGAGAATTTTTGAAAAGTAAAAAAATATTTTTTTGGATTTTGTTTTTTGAATTTTTTGGGAGAAAGACTTCTAAAAAAAGGGTAAAAAATATTTTTGGATTTTGATTTGACTTGTTTCTTTTTTCAAATGAAAGACTTATATAAAGAAAGATTTTTTTTTTGTTTTAACTTTTTTTTTTATTTTGGATTTTCTAAGGAAAGAATTCTAAAGAAGAAATTAAATGAAAATATTTTTTGGATTTTTGAAAATTGGGGTCGGAACCGATGACGTTTGCCTACGTATCTTACATTTGGTGAGAATCAGACCCGCGTAGTTCGGTCAGTTTTTCAGGACCGGGGGAAACATGACTTTTTGACAATATTGGCTTATTTCTTTCTCTCTTTTTTCGGCAGAGTTTCGGAATTTTCAAATACCTACTTCTCACTCTTGTTTTTTTTTTTTGATTTTCTTTCCCAATTCTATAATCTAGTCAACATGCAAGTCGAAACAAATAAATGCACAAGTAGCACGTAAGATGTATCAGGATGATCTTTTAATTTGGGTACACCTGTCCTAGACGGACCCAACTCTTGTGTTGAGTCCCCAAAGTCAAATGCACGTGATGCAAACAAACGTTCCTACTTGGGATTCGGCATGAGGCTATGTTATTCTTAGTTTTAAAACCTGGGTGTATTGTTCTAGACCTGGCTTACCCGATCGGACAACTCAAGCCGGGGAGGGGGGGGGCAGCGTACCGAGAATACAGAAGCTTCACCGGCTTTGCAATTTGTCCGAACCTCGTTCTAAAATTGGGATATGACTCTAACAGAAAAGAAGCCACGCGAAACGCATGCTTCCCAGAAGATTCAGAAGACTTAGAGAGAAAAGGGTTTTGTAACAGTTTATATACAGTTCAAATAATATCAAAGCGGTAAAAAGCGGCATTTAGCACTTTAGGTTCAAACACGTAAAAATCAGACAATCATGAAAGCCAAGCATAACAGTTATCTAAGCTCGAATATTGAACCCTGAACCAGAGATTCTGGTTTCGATCTCCAGCAGAGTCGCCAGATCTATCACATCTCCTTTTTTCCCGAGGGGATAGGGAGTTTTTCCAATTTAAGTGACATTATTCGAAATGTGATTATTTATTTATTCAGAATCGTCACTTGAAATAATTTATGGTGTCCCAAGTCACCGATTTGTTTTAAAATCCCAAATCAAGGAAATTGACTCTATTTATGGTCCACGAACACAGACGACCGGGTAAGGAATTCTGTTAACCCAGGAGAAGGTGTGAGGCACTCCCGAGTTTCGTGATTTTAGCACGTTCGCTTAACAATTAATACTTGGCCTAATTATCTGATTTTTTAATTTTTTTTTTACTTTTTAATTATCTGATTTATTACTTGTTTTAAACCTATTGTGAATTTTACCTTTGACCGCTTTTAATTATGTATTTAAATCGATTTTTAGTATTTATGGAGTTATTTCTTGAACAAGTTACGATGTCGTACATTTGTCGTTTGGTACACATTGCAAACCGTGCCACGTGAAACGCACTCGCGATTTACAACATGTTTATTATTATTATTTGAAGTTATGGTCAAGTCGCGTGAAACGCGCACTCGAATTGGGATTTACATATCGTGACCATGCCACGGGAACCGTACTCATGGCCACAATAATTTATTAATCGCGCCTAAATCAAGTTACGAAGTTTATGAATTATTTGTCTTAAACTAATTTGAGATTTGTAAAGCCATAAGAGTATGTTATTGTAGAAAAGCATGAAATAAATTAAATAAATTATTCAAGAATTACAAAAGGGGGCCATTGTATGAGATTAATGGGCCTAGCAGATTTCAAGTTTTGGGCAAAAATAAAATAACTTTCTTCATTAGCTTTTAGTAACCTCACAACTCCAACTTCCTTCAACAACCCATGTGTCTAGGCCCAAACATTGGATCTTCACCAGTGACATAATTCTAGTTAAAGTTGTTTAATAACTTAACTCTATACTTTAGACAATTGACAGCTTAATTTAAAACAAAGATGGAACTACTAAAGCTCATTTATTAACACATGAATAACTAAATAACCAAATAGAGACATAATAATGCTTGAGCTTCTATTTCAATAAGAATTTTATTTTTATTTTTATAAACAATCACAACTCACTTATTAATTAGCAAATTTCATTAAACCATTCATGGATGAACCCTTTTTAAGGAGAATATGCTAATGAACTAAAATAAATATACAAAGAGGAAGCTCAAAATTGGCATGTTTAACAGAGAATAATTTCATTCATTCAAGATATAAATGAACACCAAAGAATACCAAAAGAAAAAGAAGCAACTCATATCATTAATCAAAACAAGATAAGAAGTGGACCTCAAAAGTTGAATCTGAAACTGTACGGTTTTACAACTTTGAATCTTAAACTCATTCAGACCGCACGCAAGACCTTAAACGGAGCATCGAAACTCGCCGACGACCTCAACTAAAAACCTCACTGTGACGACTGGATTTGGATGGTAGTTTATGGTATTAAAAGGGTTTTTCTATGGAGGTTTAAAGGTTGTTTTTGGATGGTGAAGCTGCGAGTTTTTTCAAAAGAAAGACGAAAAAAGAATGACACAAGTAGAAATTCCCTTATCCTAAAAGAAGAAAATAAATTTCTCTCAATTCTCTCCTCCCTCTTTTTTTTCCCTCTCTTCCTTCCTTTTTTTCCCTCACATTTGTCTTCTATTTATAGAAACATTTTCGGAATTTTTAGATTTTTTTTATTTTTTTATTTTTTAATTAAAAAGAATTTCCACTTCCCATTTTTCTTATTTTTTTTAAAAAATAATTCCCCACTTTCTTTTACTTTAATTTTTTAATTTCTCACTTTTTTTTTATTTTAATATATTTAAAATCCCACTTTTTTTATTTCCCACTTATTTTACTTTTTATTTTTTAAAATTTCCACTTACTTTTAATTTTATTTAAAAAAATCATATACCCTTACTTTTATTTTTTAATTCCAACTTTATTTTACTTTTCATTTTTTTTAAATTTTCATATTCTTTTACTTTTATTTTTTTAATTTTTCACTTTTTTGTTTTTTTTATTAAACAATTTCTTCCTACTTTTACTTTTGCTTTTTAATTTTATATTTCTACTTTTACTATTTTTTAATTCCCATCCGCAATTTTAAGAAAAATAAAATAATTATAATTACTTTTCATTTATTTTCGGTTTTTTTAAATTCATTTTATATAATAATATAGAAAACAAAATAAAAATAAAAATAATACTAATATTAATAATTGACCTTTTAAATAATTATTAATTTTTACCCTATATAAAAAACATATAACAAAGCTAAAAAATATATATATTAAATTTTTTTAAATATTTACATAGTAGAAGGTAATAAAAATTCAAATATAGTAAAAAATTAGGTGCTCACAGTCTTCACACAGTTCCGACTACGGTCCAAATCCTAAAGCTTAACCTCTCATTTAGGGACTAAGTGTCCCAAAATACTCCGAAACTCAAAACCAATCATCCCGGCAAGTCACAATAGCAGAAATAGATTTGAGGAAAGCAGTTAATAGGGGATCGGGGCTATTACTCTCAAAATGACCTGCTGGGTCGTTACATCCTCCCCCTCTTAAAATAATCGTTCGTCCTCGAACGAGTATAAATACATACCTGAAATTATGAAAAGATGAGGGTATTGGCTGCGCATATCCTACTCGGTCTCCCAAGTCGCCTCCTTGACCGGCTGACCCCTCCACTGGACCTTTACTGAAGTAATATTCTTTGATCTGAGCTTTTTGACATGCCTGTCCAAAATGGCTATTGGCCCCTCAACATAAGATAGATCTTTGTCCAACTGGACTGAGTTGAAATCCAATACACGAGTTGGATCACCGTGATACTTCCGGAGCATAGACACGTAGAATACCGGGTGAACTCCTGCTTGGCTGGGAGGTAAGGCAAGCTCATAAGCAACCTCCCCAACTTGCCGCAATATCTCAAAAGGACCAATGAACCTCGGGCTCAGCTTGCCCTTCTTTTCGAACCTCATGACAGCCTTTATAGGCGATACCCGAAGCAAGACCCGCTTACCAACCATAAATGCCAAATCACGAACCTTACGGTCTACATAACTCTTCTGCCTGGACTGAGCTATGCGAAGTCTCTCCTGAATCACCTTCACTTTATCCAGGGCATCCTGGACCAAATCTGTACCCAACAATCGGGCCTCACCCGGCTCAAACCATCCCACTGGGGACCGGCACCGCCTACCATACAAAGCCTCATACAGTGCCATCTGAATGCTGGACTGGTAACTGTTATTATAAGTGAACTCTACAAGTGGCAAGTATTGGTCCCATGACCCTTCGAACTCCATCACACAAGCAAGGAGCATATCCTCAAGAATCTGAATCGTGCGCTCGGACTGCACGTCCGTCTGAGGGTGAAAGGCTATGCTCAACTCCACCCTAGTACCCAACTCCTGCTGTACGGCTCTCCAAAATCGTGATGTGAACTGTGTACCTCTGTCTGAAATGATGGATGCTGGAATACCATGAAGGCGGACAATCTCTCTGATATAAATCTCAGCCAACCTCTCAGAAGAATAAGTGGTCAACACTGGAATAAAATGAGCTGACTTGGTCAGCCGATCCACGATCATCCAAATAGCATCGAACTTTCTCAAAGTCCGAGGAAGTCCAACCACAAAGTCCATGGTGATCCGCTCCCACTTCCACTCTGGGATCTCTAACCTCTGAAGTAACCCACCCGGTCTCTGATGCTCATATTTAACTTGCTGATAGTTGAGACACTTGGCCACAAACCCAACTATATCCTTCTTCATCCTCCTCTACCAGTAGTGCTGTCTCAAATCCTGGTACATCTTCGCAGCACCGGGATGAATGGAGTACCGCGAGCTGTGGGCCTCCTCGAGAATCAACTCCCGAAGCCCATCTACATTAGGCACACAAATCCGGCCCTGCATCCTCATCACACCGTCATCACCAATAGTCACATCTCTGGCATCACCTCGCCAAACCCTGTCCTGAAGAACTAGAAGATGAGGATCATCATATTGTCACTCCCTGATACGGTCATAAAGAGAAGACCAAGCAACCACACAAGCTAATACCCAGCTAGGCTCTGAAATATCCAATCTCACAAACTGGTTGGCTAAGGCCTGAATATCCAAGGCTAAGGGCCTCTCAGCTGCCGGAAGATATGCCAAACTCCCCAAACTCTCTGCCCGGCGACTCAAAGCGTCGGCCACTACATTGGCCTTCCCTGGGTGGTACAATATAGTGATATCATAGTCTTTAAATAGCTCCAACCACCTCCACTGACGCAAATTAAGGTCCTTCTACCTGGACAAGTACTGCAAACTCTGGTGGTCAGTGTAAATCTCACAGGGAACGCCGTACAAATAATGACGCCAGATCTTCAGGGCGTGAACAATAGCTACTAACTCAAGATCATGAAACGGATAATTCTTCTCATGCACCTTCAACTGTCTAGATGCATAGGCAATCACCCTACCGTCCTGCATCAATACCGCTCCAAGGCCAATCCTCGAGGCATCACAATAGACAGTGTAGGTGTCACGACCCCAAATTCCCTCCGTAGGATGTCGTGATGGAACTTAGTTTCTAAGACTAGGTAAGCCTATCAATGCGGAATAATAATAAATATCTGAAATAAATAAACTACAATTCAAACAATTTCAACTCCCAAAACCCGGTAGAAATAAGCCACAAGTTTCTAAAAATTTATTCTCAATGTCTCTGTATGTCAAGGTCTAAATAAAATATAAGGAAGCAACATAAAATGATAGAAGGGGACTCCGGAGTCTGCAGACGCTGGCAGATATACCTCTAAGTCTCCGTGCGCATGTAACTCACTGACGTTTAGGCTAGTAAAACTGTACCTGGATCTGCACAAAAAGATGTGCAGAAGCGTAGTATGAGTACACCACAGCGGTACCTAGTAAGTGCCAAGCCTAACCTCGGTAGAGTAGTGACGAGGTCAGGTGAGACCCTATTGGAATATAATAATGGCATGGTAAAATGTTTATCAATGTAGTAATAAAATGACATTGGAAATGAATCAAATAGTAAGTCATATTTAATGACACCAAATAATTGTAAATAATATCTCGTGGAATCAAAACAGAATTCCTTCAACTTTATAAAAATCACAATAATTAATCAAAAGCAACTATGGCCATAAATCAATATTAACAAGGACACTACCAAGGCACCGCCTCGTAGTCCCAAGTTATAAATAATTTCACAATATCTCATTTTCTTATATCACCGCGGGAGCCTTCACAATTTATTTAAAGAAAATATTTTTTTTCGAAATAGCATCTCGCGTTTTAGCCTCCCTTATCACACCGCATGACTTCTAGTAGTCACTCCTACTAGCCACGCGTATCAAGCCACCCTTATCTCACCGCATGCGTATCAACACCCAAACCTTATACCACCGCATGCGTATCAATATCACAATATATCATAATTTGCACCTTAAGTGCTCAAATAATTTAACTTGCCAAAATAATTCAACAACAGTATTTTTTCACAATAAAAAGCTCACGGCTCATGCCAAAATAAATCATCAATAATATTTTTCTACAATAAAGAGCTCACGGCTCATGTCAAAATAATTCAACAATAATATTTTTCCACAATAAAGAGCTCACTGCTCTATCACAATGAGTATGAAAATCTTACAAAAATATTCAGGAGTAAATAATTCAGGAAAATAATATTTAAAAATCTTTAATATGTTGCTTCAATATCAAGTTTAAAAATATCAAATACTTCATATTAATAATATTTAATTTAAAGAAAATTAACCTTCAAATAATGCACAAAATAAAAGACACCAAGTTTCAACTAAACAAAAAAAAAAACTAATTAGCCGGAAAAGGTCAAACAAATTTAAAATATAAATATTTAATCAATAATGAAGAATATAACAAAATAAAATAATTTAATTAATGCATAACAGTGATCTACACAATTTAAAATATAATCATTCACATTTAGCACGTGTACACACTCGTCACCTCCTGTACACGACTTTTCACATATTACAATTATCAATCCTAGGGGGAATTTCCCCCACACAAGATTAGACAAGTCACTTACCTCGACTTGCTCCAAATTAACCAAGTATTATGCTTTTTCCTCGATTTTCCGACTCCAATCGACTCGTATCTAGTCATAATTAATTCGATACAGTCAACATAAATTATAGTAATCAATTTCATAAGAAAATATTATATTTTCAATAAAATCCGAAATTAGCTCAAAACTTGCCCGTGGGGTTCACATCTCGGAATCCGGCGAAACTTACAAAATCCGACAACCCATTCAATTACGAGTTCACCCATACCAATTTTACCAAATTCCGATAACAACTCGACCTCCAAATCTTAAATTTTCGTTTTTTGGAAGATTTTGCAAAAATCTTGATTTTTCTTCCATAAATTCATGGATTCATGATGTAAATGAGTATGGAATCATGAAATATAATCAATATTGGATAAGGAACACTTACCCCAATATTTTCCCGTGAAAATCGCCCAAGAACCATGCTCCAAAATTCCAAAACGAAATGAATGAATGACCATTCTTGGTCCTTAAGTTCCTGTCAATCCGTCACTAAAAGTCTATTTTCCGGTCACTAAAAGTCCATTTTTCGTCACTAAAAGTCCACCAGAAACTGCTCTACCAGCCTTCCTTCAATCGATCATAACTTTATATACAAATGTCCAAATGATGAATGGTGTAACTTTTTGCAAACTAGAATCAAACGACTACAACTTTCATGTTTTGAAAATTTTCCGATTCCTTATGAATTTCGAGATATAAGGTTCCAAAGTCGGCTCCACACATCAAAAATTTCTGACGAAATTTCTGGCAAAACTGCTCTACCAGCCTTTCTTCAATCCGTCATAACTTTCTGTACAAATGTCTAAATAATGAATGGTTTAACTTTCTGGAAATTATAATCAAACTACTCCAACTTTCATGTTTTGAAAATGTTCTGATTCCTTATGAATTGCAAGATATAAGCTTCCAAAGTTGGCTCCATGCACGAAATATCTGCAACAAATTTCTGCAACAGAAATTTCCAGCACTCTTTGTCCGAAATCCATTCCGTTTACCTTCCGAAATCCACCCGAGACCCTCGGGACCTTAACCAATTATTCCAACATGTCCCAAAATACTATACGAACTTAGTCGAGGCTTCAAACAACATTAAAACAACGAATCGTACCTCAAATCAAAATCAATGAACTTTGAACTTTCAAATTCTATATCTTGTGTCGAAACACATCAAATCAATTCGGAATGACTTCAAATTTTGCACACAAGTCATAAAGGACATAACTGAGCTATAAAAATTTTCAGAATCGGATTTCGACACCGATATCAAAAAGTCAACCCCTCGGTCAAACTTCCCAAAAATTTAACTTTCGGCATTTCAAGCCTAATTCCACTACGGACATCCAAATAAAATTTCGATCACGCTCCTAAGTCCAAAATCACCATACTGAGCTATTGGAATCATCAAAATTCTAATCCGGAGTCGTTTGCACATAATTTGACATCCGATCACTATTTGAACTTAAACTTTTATTTTTTCATTAAAATTCCATATCTCGGGTTAGGGACCTCGGAATTTGATTTCGGGCGTATGCCTAAATCCCAAATCATGATACGGACCTACTAAAACTATCAAAATACTGATCCGAGTCTGTTTGCTCAAAATGTTGACCAAAGTCAACTCGGTTGAGTTTTAAAGCTCTAATTCACATTTTAATTTATTTTTCACCTGAAAACTTTTCAAAAAATTTTACGGATTGCGCACGCAAGTCGAGAAATTATAAATAGTACTTTTCAAGGTCTTAGAATACAAAATTAATTATTAAATTTAAAGATGACATTTTGGGTCATCACAGTAGGACCCCGAACCTGTAGGCAATACTAGTACTGGAGCTGTAGTCAAAGCTGTCTTGAGCTTCTGAAAGCTCTGCTCACACTCCTCGGTCCACCTGAACGGAGTACCCTTCTGGGTTAGCCTGGTCATAGGTGCTGCAATGGATGAAAATCCTCCCACAAAGTGACGGTAATACCCCGCCAAACCAAGGTAACTGCGGATCTCCGTAGCTGATGACGGTCTAGGCTAACTCTGCACTGCCTCCACCTTCTTCGGATCTACCTTGATCCCATCACAAGACACTATGTGGCCCAAGAATTCCACTGAATCAAGCCAGAATTCACACTTAGAAAATTTTGCATATAACCTCTTCTCCCTCAAAGTGTGAAGCACGGTCCTCAGGTGCTGCTCATGATCTTCCCGAGACCGAAAATATACCAAGATGTCGTCAATAAACATAATGATGAAGGAACCAAGATAAGGCCGGAATACATTGTGCATCAAATGCATAAAGGCTGTTGGGGCATTGGTCAGCCCAAATGACATGACAAGAAACTCATAGAGACCATATCTGGTCCTGAAAGCAGTCTTCGGGATATCCAGCTCCCGAATCTTCAACTGATGATAGCCAGAACGCAAGTCAATCTTGGAAAACACCCTGGCACCCTGTAACTGATTAAATAAATCATCAATGTGATGCAAAGGATACATATTCTTCACTGTAACCTTGTTCAACTGCCGATAATCAATACACATACGCATAGAACCATCCTTCTTCTTCACAAATAAGACCGGAGCACCCCAAGGTGATACACTGGGCCTGATGAAACCCTTATCAAGCAACTCCTTCAACTCAGAAGGAGACATACAGTAAGGAGGAATAGATATGGGCTGAGTGCCTGTCAATAAATCGATGCCGAAATTAATATCTCTGTCGGGCGGCATGCCCGGAAGATCAGCTGGAAACACATCTGGAAAGTCCCTCACTACTGGAACTGACTCAACTGCAGGGGTATCAATACTGACATCTCTCACATAGGCTAAATACGCATCACACCTCTTCTTAACCATTCGTTGAGCCTTAAGAAATGAAATGAACCTGCGGGGAGTATACTCTAGGGTACCTCTCCACTCTAATCTCGACAAGCCTGGCATAGCCAACGTCACGGCCTTAGCATGAAAATCAAGAATAGAATAATGAGGCGACAACCAGACAATGCCCAAGATAACATCAAAATCTACCATACTGAGTAATAACAAATCGGCTCTGGTCACAAAACCACTAAGAGCAATCAAACATGACCGATATATGTGGTCCACAACGAGAGAATCTCCCACAGGAGTAGATACATAAACAGGGGAACTCATAGAATCCTGAGATATCCCCAAATGTGGAGCAAAATAAGAAGACACATATGAATACATAGAGCCTGGGTCAAATAATACTGATGCATCCCTATGACAGACAGGGACGATACCTGTGATGACTGAATCTGAAGCAACGGCCTCTGAACCGCCTGGAAGGGCATAGTACCTGGCCTGACCTCCCCCTTTAGAGCGACCTCGACCTCCCCGACCTCCACCTCGAGCTGGCTGAGGAGGTGGGGTGGCAGCTGGTGCTGAAAGAATGGCCGGAGGACCTGGTGGAACACGTGGAAGCTGATAAGTCTGTGGAGGTGCACCCCTTCTGGCTCTGGGGCAATCTCTAACCAAGTGACGAGTTTCACCACACTTAAAACAACCCCTCGGAGGACGCGGCGGCTGAGACTGACTCAGACCTGGCCCGCTGGACTAGCCGGTAATAGCACCTCGAGTAGGAGGCATACTGGATACTGACGGTACATAATAGGGCTCCTGATGTCTAGGAGGAGCTGGAACACCACTGGCTGCTGGAAGAGCTGAATGAATAGGGCGACTCACAAAACCCCTACCATAGCGTGCTGCTGGTGCACGAGCTCCTGAATAATGACCAGTCTCTCGAGACCTCTTGGCCTCTCTCTCCTCTCTGTCCCGGGCAAACATGCCCTCCACTCTCCTGGCAATGCTCACTGTCTGCTGATAAGTGATGTCTATCTCCAACTCCCTGGCCATACTGGTCCGAATACTGGGGTGGAGTCCCTCAATGAAGCAACGAACCCTTTCTCTGACTGTAGCAACCAGAGCCGGCGCATGGCGAGCTAACTCACTGAAATGGACTGTATACTCCGACATAGTCATAGCACCCTGATGCAACTGCTCAAACTCTGCGCCCCAAGTGTCCCTGAGGCTCTGAGGAATATACTCACGCAAGAACATCTCTGAAAACTGAGTCCAAGTAAGTGAGGCTGCCTCGTCCGGACTACTCTGCTCATAGGCATGCCACCGCTGATATGCCGCTCCCCTTAGCTAGAAATCGGTGAAAGAAACCCCACTCATCTCCACAATGCCCATAGTGCGAAGAATACGATGACACTCCTCAAGAAAACCTAGAGCATCATCTGAAGCTAGTCCGCTGAAAGTAGGTGGGTGGTACTTCTTGTACCTCTCAAGTCTGAGCTGCTCTGCCTCAGAAGCAGCTACTCTGATCTCATGCTGTACCGGAGCCACTGGAGGCATAGGAATATACTCTGGGGCCTGATCAACCTGGACCTCTGCTCAGGAGTACGGGCTGCGGGAGTCTGGGCCCCTCCCCCGGCCTGAGATGTAGCGGGAGTTATCGGAAATAGTCCAGCCTGAGCCAGAGTGCTGAACATGCTCAAGAACTGAGCTTAAGTCTCCTGGAGGGCTGGAGTAGCAATAGGGATCTCCGGTGCTGGCCCTCCAGCTGGAGCTGCTGGGGGCTCCTCTGACGCAGCTCTCGCAGGTGCTCAGGATACACCGCGTGGTCGTCCTCTACCCCGACCCCGGCCTCTGGCGACTCTGGTAGGGGGCTCGGGTGCATGATCGTCGGTCCTCCCGGTACGGGTCCTCACCATCTGTGATAAAAATAGAATAGAATCTTAGAATTTTTTATGTCAATAACTCGCACGAAAAGGAAATCAAAGAAATATGATTTTTCTTAATAGTTACATAGCCTCCCGAAGATAAGTACGGACGTCTCCGCACCGATCCGCGAGACTCTAATAAACCAGCTTGTGACTCACGACTCCTACGAACCTAGTGCTTTGATACCAACTTGTCACGACCCAAATTAACCCTATGTAAGGTGTCGTGATGGCACCTAGTCTTTACGACTAGGTAAGCCTAATAATGAAAAAAATATAAAGAAAACACAACATTTTAAAGATAAACAGCATATTATAAATAGCCAAGAGTAGTACCACTCGGCATATACAAAATAATTTTCCAAGACCCAGAATATCACTAAGTCACAAGCTGCTATAATCTATGTAGCTCTATACAAAAGTCTAAAGATAACAAAGAAAGTCTCTCGGCGAGGGAGTAGAAGGGGACTCTGAAGATCTGCGGACGCAAGCAGTAGTGCATGAGTACTCCTAAAATCAGCATCACGTACTAACCCCGAGGCTGATAGCTCGCACATGGATCTGCACATGAAAACATGTGCAGGGAAGGGCATGAGTACACCACAATGGTACCAGTAAGTGCCAAGCCTAACCTCGGTCGAGTAGTGACGAGGTCAGGTCATGGCCCTACCGGAGTACATATAATAAATTAAACAGTAAAAGATATAAGTAAAATTTATGGTGACACAGTTAAAGAGATTCACGAAATTTAACAATTAAGGGAGCCCTTGGCTTAGAACAAAGTAAACACAATGGGGAATCTCCCGGGATACAGTCCCGTAGTTCCGAATGAATATGCAGTACAGGGGGATCTCCCGGAATACGTCCGTAGTCCCAAATTAAATATGCATTGCTGGGGGTTCTCCCGGAATATGTCTGTAGTCCCAAAGTAAATATGCAGTACTGGGGAATCTCCCGAAATACGTCCGTAGTCCCAAAGTAAATATGCAAGACAGGGGGGTCTCCCGAAATACGTCTGTAGTCCCAAAGTAAATATGCAAGACATGGGGGGATCTCCCAGAATACGTCCGTAGTCCCAATTTAAAATGCAACGCAAGATGAAATGACAGGTATGGCATCGAGTTATACAGTTTATACTGAACACAGACAAGGAAAATAGGAATTTAACTAAGCATGGCGCGCAAAATGTCAAATAGGCGGTTAAATCACGTAAGCATACTTTTCTAGTCTAAACTAAACAATTAAGCATATTAGTGCAATTTAATAAGAGAAGCAATTTATGATTTAAAAAGGATAAATAGGATTTTTGCAATAACAACCCATGTACGTACTTGTCACCTCACGTACACGGCGCTCACATACCAAATAATATCAAGATATCCTAAGGGGAAAGTCCCCAACACAAGGTTAGGCAAGCCACTTACCTCGAACCGCTCGAATCACTTCGATAACACGTTATTGCCACGAGTATCCGACTCAAAATGGCCCGAATCTATTCAAATAAATTGCATAATGTAAATATAACTACAAGTAACTAATTTAGCTAATTAATTCGAAGCTAAAGCGTGAAATTAGGAAAAACGCCCAAAAAGTCACCCTGGGCCCACGTCTCGGAATCGGGTAAAAGTCGCAAAATATGAACACCCATTCACTCACGAGTTTACTCGTACCAAAATTGCTTAAATCCGATACCAAAATATTGATCAAAACTTCAAAATTCGGCCTAAGAATTTTTCTCAGTTCTTTCACCCCAAATCCGAAATTTAATGATGAATTCAAGCATAGATTAGTGGACTATAACCATAAAGGAGTTAAGAATCGTTACCCAATCGATATCTCTGAAAATCCCTCAATCCCTCATCCAAAATCCAAGTTCCCAACTTAAGGTTTTTGATAAAAATGGCATAACCTCCGTTTTTTTGAACTTTAATACTGCCTAGACGCGTCCTTCTTCGCGAACGCGTCCACACCCTCGCGTTTGCGAAGTACAATTTACTTCGTCCCAATATCCTCCATCGCGAACGTGATGCATATGTCGCAAATGCGAAGACCACTCAGCTTGACCCTTCGTGAACGCGGGATCTCCATCGCGAACGCGAAGCACGGAATCTCGCCTGCCTCCAGTTCTTCTTCGCGAACGCGAGGACCATGTCACGAACGCGTAGCTTCGAGGTTCCACACCTTCGCGAACGCGAGAGCGACATCGTGGATGCAAAGAGTAATTCAGCTGCCCTTCCCAGATACCTTACACGAACGCGAGGACTCCCTCGCGAACGCGATGAAGAAAATGCCTCCAACAGAACACCAAAAATCTGCAATCTTCCAAAGTCCAAAAGTGATCCGTTAAGCATCCGAAACTCACCCGAGGCCCCCCGGACCTCAACCAAACATACCAATAAGTCCTAAAACACCATACAAACTTAGTCGAGATCTCAAATAACATCAAAAAAATGCTAAAATCATGAATCACCTTCCAATTCAAACTTAACGAACTTGAAACTTCAAAATTCTACAACCAATGCCGAAACCCATCAAACCATGTCCGATTGACCCTAAATTTTGCACGCAAGTCATGTTCGATATTATGGACCTATTTCAACTTCTGGAATCGGATTCCGACCCCTATATCAAAATTTCCACTACCGGCCCAAAATTTCAAAAATTCGATTTTTGTTATTTCAAGCCTAAATGAGCTACGGACCTCCAAAACACAATCCAGACACGCTCCTTAACCCAAAATCACCTAACGGAGCTAACAGAACTAACGAAATTCCATTTCAGAGTCGTCTTGATATAGTTCCGACTACGGTCCAAATCCTAAGGCTTAAGCTCTCATTTAGGGACTAAGTGTCCCAAAATACTCCGAAACTCAAAACCAATCACCCCGGCAAGTTACAATAGCATAAATAGATTTGGGGAACGCAATTAATAGGGGATCAAGGCTATTACTCTAAAAACGACCGGCCGGGTCGTTACATCCTCCCCCTCCATACTAGTTAGTACTACTTATTAGAAGGGGGAATAAGCATGCACCAGGTCAACATGCCTTCTTCACAGGGGCATTTAAGTCTTGTAATAGCCTCTGCATTTATGCATGGACACTTGCTGAGAAAGTGGGACCACCTACATTGCATGCACGAGCTCAATTCTCTGGAAAAAGTGGCCCACGCTTTATTTAGAGTTCATGTGATCTTATATATCTATACCTCATATGCTCCATGTGCAGCCATTCTTAAAGGATAAATTTTCAGAAATCACTATTGTTTAGTGCCTATTGTAATGACCCAACCGGTTATTTTGACTTTTAGAAACCCGTTCCCTAAAATAAAACTCCCTGGATATGCTTTTATTAATTTATGACTTGCGGGGATGGTTGGTTCGGGATTTGGAAGCGTTTGGGTTGAAATCAGAACACTTAGTTCCTTAAGTTAGCCTTAAAAGGCCAAGTTTGACTTTGGTCAACATTTTGAGAAAACGACCCCGAAATCAGGATTTGACGGTTCCAATAGGTTCGTATGATGATTTTGGACTTGGGCGTATGTCTGAATCGGGTTTTGGATAACCCGGGAGCGTTTGACGGTTAATAGTATAAATCAACTATTTGAAGGTTTAAAACTTCTTCAAATTTGGTTTGGAGTAGGATTTTGAGTAATTGAAGTCCGTTTGGAATTTTGAGTTTGAGAATAGTTCTGTATAGTGATTTAAGACTTGAAATTCTTAAGTTTGAATCAATTTGGTTTAGGGTATGATTCTTAGATTTGATGTTATTTTACGCGTTTCGAGAGTTCGAGCGAGTCCGTTTTATGATTTCAAACTTTATGGTATGTTCGGATAGGGCCCCGGGGGCCTCGAGTGTTAATCGGACGAGGCTCGGATCAATTTTTGAAAAAAATAAACTTAAAGAAGAGCTGAAGTCTTCTGCTTCTGATACGTTCGCACCTGCGCTTGGACAGCCACAGGTGCGACTCTCGCAGATGCGAGGTTTTATGCGTAGAAGTGAAAAGGGAAGAGAAGCCTGCCATCGCAGGTGCGGAATCTCGGGCGCACTTGCGAACGCGCAGGTGCGAGAAAAATAGCTCAGATGCGGAAAATGGGCAGTCAAGGTAAGCTCGCACCTGCGAGGAATTTCCGCAGGTGCGAAAGCCGCATGTGCGGTAGTCTTTCGCAGGTGCGAAAATGACTGTTGTGCAGAATGTGTTAAAAATCGGGGCTCAGTCATTTTGAGCCCATTTTCTTCCCTTTTTGGGCAATTTTGGAGCTTTTTGAGAGGGGATTTCAACTAGCAATTGAAAGGTAAGTTAATTCCACACTCCTTGAGTTGAATATATAGATTATAGGTAGATTATAACTAGTTAATCTTAGAAATCAAGGGTTTAGGCGAAAAACCTAGATTTTTATAAAAATAAAATTTTACCCACGAAAATAATTATGGAATTGGGTAGAAATTATATATTTGTGTTCTTGAGATTATGGGTAACGTTTCCATTCGAAAATTTTCAGAATCCGAGCACGTGGGCCCAAGGTGAATTTTAGGAATTTTACCATTTTTGGATAAGGTAATTTATTTAATAGATGAATTTCGAATTATTGAACATATATTAATTATTTTATATAACTTTTGGATAGTTTTGGATTTTTCGGTATTGAATCGAGAATTTTACGCGACGCGATAATCGGAAAGTGGACTTTGAGACGAGGTAAGTCTCTTGTCTAATCTTGTGAGAGGGAAATTACCCCATAGGGATTAAATTGAATATTGTTGCTAATTGCGGGGGCTACGTACGCACGAGGTGGCGAGAGTCTGTGCGTAGCTACTATTAATGCTAAAGTTCGGGTAGTTTAGGACTCAAAGCATGAACTACTTGTGTAAATTGTATTTTTTTTGTTTAATTAATATTAATTGATATATATAAATATATTGTGAATTGTTAGATAAAGATATTAAAGGATGGAAATCTCACATGTTTGATTTTCTGTTTAAATTAATTAATTGTTAAAAGAAATTATTCTTCCTCCCGAATTTATCTTATAATAAATATACTCTCCTTCCGGAGGTACATAAGAAAATGTCCTCCTTTCTTGTGGAGCGGGCCGAACGCCTCGGCAGGATAGATGCATATATGGATCGCGCCGCACGTCCCTCGACAGTGTACACGACACTCTGGATCGGGCCATACGTCCTCGGCAGAAATCGTGCTTAATAATAATAATTACACGATACTTTAATAGTTTATTTAAGCTTGCGAATCTAATTGATAAATTGGAAAATTCTTAGAATTTAATGAATTATTATTCTTGCTTGTTAAAGAATTAATTGTTATTCCTGTAAATGATATTTAATTGATAAATTGGAAATTTATTTAAATTGAAGGAATTTAATTAATATATTGAGAATTGTTGCATTTGAAGGAATTTGATTATTTCCGCTGATTAAATAGATTATTTTAAATTCTGTAAATCATGCTGATTTAAATACCTTAGTTGTATTTTAATTATTATTATTGACCCATAGTGAGTGTCAAAGATGGCCATCTCGTCTCTACCACCTCGAGATTAGGCTTGATACTTACTTGGTACACGTTGTTTACGTACTCATACTACACTTGCTGCACTTTTTGTGCAGGACCTGAGGTAAGTACTAGTGGGGGACCTATCTTCTTATACCCACGCTATCCAGGGGCATAGTGGTGAGCTGCCTATCTGATCCGTTCTGCAGCTACTAGTGTCTCTCCTTGTATTTTATTTTCATTCTATCTATTTTTATTTCAGACAATATTTGAGGTTTTATATAATATACTAGATGCTCATACACTTGTGACACCAGGTCTTGGCACACACATTAGTAGAATTTGGTGTTTTATTATTTTCTTGGTTTTAAATTTTGTCAATGTATGCTTAATTTATTAAGTTGGCTTGCCTAGCTGTAGTGTTGCGCGCCATCACGATCTATAGGTGAAATTGGGTCGTGACAACATGGTATCAGAGCACTAGGTTCACGCAGGTCTCACAAGTTATGAGCAGGCCTAATAGAGTCTTGCAGATCAGTACGCAGACGTCTGTACTTATCTTCGAGAGGCTATAGGGTGTTAGGAAATTACCTTTCTTCATATTCCATCGTGCAATTGATGTAGTTCTAAATGTCCTTCTCTTATTCTCTCTCAGATGGTGAGAACGCGCTCAAATGAGGTTTCAGACCAGGGAAGAGCTACTCCCCTAGTTGCTAGAGGCCGAGGCAGAGGTTGAAGGAGGGCTCCAGCCCGTGGCAGAGGGCGAGGACGTCCCAAGACTGTTCCAGTTATGCCGCCAGTGGGTCCAGCAGAGAATCCCATTATTGAGGAGCAGGGTGAGGTGCCTATGGCAGAGCTAGCTCCGGTGGATTTCACATCTGCACCGGGATTTCAAGATGTCATGGGTCGTATGCTGCGTTTCATGGACAATATGACTCAGGCCGGTTTATTTCCGGCAGACCCAGCCACATCTCAGGCGGGCGGGGGAGCACAGACCCCTACCGCACAGGCTCATGGACAGGCAGCTGTTGTTTATCAGACCCAGGGTGCACTACCATTGGGTGGAGCCCAGCCAGTGGCAGCAGCTACACCTGAACCCAGGCCAGCTGTAGCCGCCGATCCATAGAAACTATTGGACAGATGGACTAGACTACATCCCCTGTCTTTGGGGGTGAGCGACATGAGGATCCACATGACTTCATTGATCGTTGCAGGGACAGACTGCACAACATGAGGATATTAGAGTTTCATAGGGTAGACTTTGCTACTTTTCAGCTAGAGGGCAGAGCCCGTAGATGGTGACAGCCTTATGCTCTTGGCAGACCAGCAGATTATCCTCCTATGACTTAGGACAGGTTACTAGTATTCAGGCCACTATGGCTCGAGAGGTTGAGATGGGTACTTCTTATGAGCGAGTTATGGAGATAGCCCGAAGGATTGAGGGTGTGCGTCAGCGGAGCCCAGAGCAAATTATGAGAGATAAGCGGTTTAGGTACTTTGGAGAGTTCAGAGGTGCTCCGTCTGGGGGCAGAGGTCAGTTCGTGAGGGGGCAGTCCAGCAGACCCCCATTTCCAGCACCACCACCTCCTCGAGGTGCTCCAGTGCGACCTTATCTCAGTGCTATACCAGAGAGTTCCTACCGCCCACCAGCTATTCAGGGTCCTCCCAGTGGGTATTCAGTTCCCTAGGGCCAGACACTTAGTCAGCAGCCCATCGCACCGAAGAGTTGTTACGAGTGCGGGGATCCCAGTCACATGCGGAGGTTTTGCCCCAAGCTTCGGGGTAGACCAGTACAACAGGGTCAGCAACCTATGCTTACCGGACCAGTTGCTCCACCAGTAGTCCGACCACCAAGAGGTGGAGGACAGGTGGGTAGGGGCCATCCTAGAGGTGGAGGTCAGCCAGGCGGAGGCCAGCCAGTTGGCGCTCCAGCTCGATTCTATGCTTTTCTGGCTAGACCAGATGCAGAGGCCTCAGATGCTGTGATTACAGGTATTATTTCTGTTTGCGGCAAAGATGCCTCAGTATTATTTGATCCAGGATCCACGTATTCATATGTGTCATCTCTATTTGCTCCATTCCTGGGTGTTTCTTGTGAGTCCTTGAGTACTCCTGTTTATGTGTCCACTCCTGTAGGCGATTCTATTATTGTGAATCGGATCTACCGGTCTTGTATTATTACATTCTGTGGTTATGAAATTAGAGCAGATCTCTTATTGCTCGAGATGATCGATTTTGAAATTATTCTAGGTATGGACTGGTTATCTCCATATCATGCTATTCTAGATTGTCATGCCAAAACTGTTACCTTGGCTATTCCATCTTTGCCTAGGCTGGAGTGGAAAGGTTTGTCGGTTAGTTCATTTAATCAGCTTATTTCTTTTATAAAGGCTTAACACATGGTTGAGAAGGGTTGTTTGGCTTATCTAGCCTATGTCCGGGATATTACTGTAGAGACTCCGGCTATTGATTCAGTGCTAGTAGTTTGGGAGTTCTCCGATATATTTTCTTCAGATCTTCCAGGTATGCCACCTGATCGTGATATTGATTTTTGTATTGAATTGGCTCCAGATACCCAGCCTATATCTATCCCACCGTATCGCATGGCTCCGAAAGAATTGAAAGAACAACATGAAGAGTTACTAGCCAAAGGGTTCGTCAGACCGAGTGTATCGCCTTGGGGTGCACTGGTATTATTTTTGAAAAAGAAGGATGGAACAATGAAGATGTGTATTGATTATTGCTAATTGAATAAAGTCACTATTAAGAACAAGTATCCGTTGCTGCGTATTGATGATCTATTTGACCAGTTGCAGGGTGCTAGGGTGTTCTCTAAGATCGACTTGAGGTCGGGCTATCATCAGTTGAAGATTCGAGATTCAGATGTTCCGAAAACTGCTTTCCGTACTAGATATGGTCATTATGATTTTCTGGTTATGTCTTTTGGTTTAACTAATGCCCCGGCAGCGTTTATAGATCTGATGAACAGGGTATTCAGGCCATATATTGATTCGTTTGTCATTGTCTTCATTGATGACATTTTGATCTACTCGCGCAGTAAGGAGGAACATGAGCAACATATGAGAGTAGTGCTTCAGACATTGTGGGAACAAAAGCTATATGCTAAGTTCTCTAAATGTAAGTTTTAGCTAGAGTCTATAGTATTTTTGGGACATATTGTATCGGGCGAAGGTATTAAGGTTGATCCCAAAAAGTTTGAGGCAGTTCAGAATTGGCATCATCCCACTTCGGCGACTGAGATCAGGAGTTTTATGGGTTTAGCAGGTTATTATCGTCGGTTCGTGGAAAGTTTTTCATCTATTGCAGCACCTTTGACCAAATTAACCCAGAAGGGTGTTCAGTTCCGATGGTCCGATGATTGTGAGTCAAGCTTTCAGAAGCTCAAGACAGCATTGACTACAACACCAGTGTTAGTGTTACCTTCCGGTTCGGGGATGTATACAGTGTATTGTGACGCTTCACGTGTTGGTTTGGGTTGTGTATTAATGCAGGAAGGGCGAGTTATTGTATATACTTCACGTCAGTTGAAGTTCCACGAGCAGAATTATCCGGTACATGATTTGGAGTTAGCTACGATTGTTCACACCCTTAAAATTTGAAGGCATTATCTTTATGGGGTGTCCTGTGAAGTTTATACTGATCATCACAGTTTGCAGCATTTGTTCAAGTAGAGGGACCTAAATTTGAGGCAGCGCTGATGGCTGGAATTACTAAACTATTATGATATTACTATCATATATCATCCAGGTAAAGCAAATATAGTTGCAGATGCCTTGAGTAGAAAGGCAGAAAGTTTGGGTAGTTTGGCTTTCATTTCAGCAGAAGAGAGGCCATTAGCTTTGGATATCCAGTCCTTGGCCAACAGACTTGTGCGGCTAGATATTTTAGAGCCCAGCCGAGTTCTTGCATGTGTCGTAGCTCAGTCTTCACTATTTAAGCATATCAAGGCTCGCCAGTATGATGACCCACACTTAATGGTTCTTCGAGAAACGGTACTATGAGGTGGTGCCAAGGAAGTTACTATTGGTGCGGATGGTGTTTTGCGACTCCAGGATCGTCTGTGTGTTCCTAATGTGGATGAACTGAGGAAAAAGATCCTGGAGGAGGCACACAGTTCTCGGTATTCTATTCATCCAGGTGCTACGAAGATGTATCGTGACTTGAGGCAGCATTATTGGTGGCGACGAATGAAAAAGGACATAGTTTAGTATGTAGCTAGGTGTCTAAATTGTCAGCAAGTTAAATATGAGCACTAGAGGACAGGTGGCCTACTTCAGCAGATGACTATACCGGAATAGAAATGGGAACGCATCACTATGGACTTTGTAGTTGGGTTTATGATTTCAAACTTGTTGGTATGTTCGGGAGGGCCCCCGGGGGCCCCGAGTATTAATCGGACGAGGCTCGGATCAATTTTTTGGAGAAAAAAACTTGAAGAAGAGCTGAAGTCTTTTGCTTCTGATACGTTCGCACCTGCGCTTGGACAGCCGCATGTGCGACTCTCGCAGATGCGAGGTTTTATGCGCAGAAGCGAAAAGGGAAGAGAAGCCTGCCATCGCAGGTGCGGAATCTCGGGCGCACCTGCGAACGCGTAGGTGCGAGAAAAATAGCGCAGATGCAGAAACTGGGCAGTCAAGCTAAGCTCGCACCTGCGAGGAATTTCCGCAGGTGCGAAAGCCACATGTGCGGTAGTCTTTCGCAGGTGCGAAAATGACTGTTGGGCAGCATTTGTTAAAAATCGGGGCTCAGACATTTATGAGCCCATTTTCTTCCATTCTTGGGCAATTTTGGAACTTTTTGAGAGGGGATTTCTATTAGCAATTGAAAGGTAAGTTAATTCCACACTCCTTGAGTTAAATATATAGATTATAGGTAGATTATAACTAGTAAATCTTAGAAATCAAGGGTTTAGGCGAAAAACTTAGATTTTTATAAAAATAAAATTTTACCCTCGAAAATAGTTATGGAATTGGGTAGAAATTATATATTTGCGTTCTTGAGATTATGAGTAACGTTTCCATCTAAAAATTTTCAGAATCCGGGCACGTGGACCCGAGATGAATTTTAGGAATTTTACCATTTTTGGATAAGGTAATTCATTTAATAGATGAATTTCGAATTATTGAACATATATTAATTATTTTATATAACTTTTGGATAGTTTCGGATTTTTCGGCATTAAATCGAGAATTTTACGCGATGCGATAATCGGAAAGTAGACTTTGAGACGAGGTAAGTCTCTTGTCTAATCTTGTGAGGGGAAAATTACTCCATATGGATTAAATTAAATATTGTTGCTAATTGTGGGGGCTACGTACGCACGAGGTGCGAGAGTCCGTGCGTAGCTACTATTAATGCTAAAGTCCGGGTAGTTTAGGACTCAAAGCATGAACTACTTGTGTAAATTGTATTTTTTATTTAATTAATATTAATTGATATATATGAATATATTCTAATTGTTAGATAAATATATTAAAAGATGGAAATCTCATATGTTTGATTTTCTGTTTAAATTAATTAATTATTAAAAGAAATTATTCTTTCTCCCGAATTTATCTTATAATAAATATACTCTCCTTCCGGAGGTACATAAGAAAATATCCTCCTTTCTTATGGAGCGGGCCGAACGCCTCGGCAGGATAGATGCATCTATGGATCGCTCCGCACGTCCCTCGACAGTGTACACGATACTATGGATCGGGCCGTATGTCCTCGGTAGAAATCATACTTAATAATAATAATTACACGATACTTTAATAATTTATTTTAACTTGCGAAGCTAATTGATAAATTAGAAAATCCTTAGAATTTAATGAATTATTATTCTTGCTTGTTAAAGAATTAATTGTTATTCTTGTAAATGATATTTAATTGATAAATTGAAAATTTATTTGAATTGGAGGACTTTCATTAATATATTGAGAATTGTTGCATTTGAAGGAATTTGATTATTTCCGTTGATTAAATAAACTGTTTTAAATTCTGTAAATCATGTTGATTTAAATATCCTAGTTGTATTTCAATTATTATTATTGACCCACAGTGAGTGTCAAAGTCGGCCATCTCGTCTCTACCACTTCGAGATTAGGCTTGATACTTACTGGGTACACGTTGTTTACGTACTCATACTACACTTGCTGCACTTTTTGTGCAGGAACTGAGGCAAGTACTAGTGGGGGACCTATCGTCTTACACCCACGTTATCCAGGGGCATAGTGGTGAGCTGCCTTTCTGATCCGTTTTGCACCTAATAGTGTCTCTACTTGTATTTTTTTTTTCATTCTGTCTATTTTTATTTCAGACAATATTTGAGGTTTTGTATAATCTACTAGATGCTCATACACTTGTGACACCAGGTCTTGGCACACACATTGGTAGAATTTGGTGTTTTATTATTTTTTTGGTTTTAAATTTTGTCAATGTATGCTTAATTTATTAAGTTGGTTTGCCTAGCTGTAGTGTTGGGCGCCATCACGACCTATAGGTGAAATTGGGTCGTGACACCTATTAACTTCCTATAGCTACCATATACATGATTACTTCCTATAGCTACTATTCAGTTGTTACGTTAGTGTATTCGCTGTATTAGCGTTGCTGTATTCATGAATACAACAGCAAAAAAGGCCTAAAAATCAGGGTAGTCCAGCTGTACGCGCATGTATTCACGCTATGTATTCATGAATACAGCAGCAAAAAGCGCCTAAAATCAGGGCAGTCCAGTTATACGCGCATGTATTCACATGTATTCGCGCTACTGTATTCATGAATACAACAGCAAAAAGCGCCTAAAATTAGGGCAGTCCAACTATACGCGCATGTATTCACATGTATTAACGCCATGTATTCATGAATACAACAGCAAAAAACGGCTAAAATCTGGTAGTCCAGCTGTATTCACATGTATTCGCGCTGCTGTATTCATGAATACAACAGTAAAAAGCGCCTAAAATCAGGGCAGTCTAGTTGTATGCGCATGTATTCACATGTATTCGCGCTATGTATTCATGAATACAGTAACAACAATCACCTTAAAAATATGTATGTCCAGTTGTATAAGAGAGAGAAAAAATATAAATAGCGTATTTCATGCCTTATTTCATGCCTCAATGGTAGCATATACCATAAATATTTATTTTGCTATAAAATAAAAAAGATAGCTATAGAAAATAATATTTTAACATAATTTTGGTTTATAATAAATATGGTGTATACCTTTGCTATAGGAGGTACAATTTCCTTCTTAAATTTCACCCCTCTAAACGTGGGCCCACAATAAACTTTTTATTTTTCAATACTATTTTGTGCATGGACTTTCTTAAACTTTCAAAATAGTAAAAACATGACATAATGTTTCCAATTTTTCATACAAGTTTAAAATTTTTAAAACGAAAATAAACAGAAATACATAGATTTCATCTTGATGTTCCCTTATATTTAAAAAGGTAGAAAACTGTATTTTCTTAGAAACATTTTTTGTAATTATAAGTAATTTTAATTAAATTTTCTGCCAAAGAATTTGCGTAGTTGACTTAAAATTTCGTTTGGACTCTTAAATGAGAAACCATCTGTAATTGTTTTACGTTTTAAGTAACTTGACATTGTAAGTAAAAATTTGTATTAGCAATACGTATAAGTTGAGCATAAGATTAATCATGCTAATTAGCACACAACGATAATGATACTTTTTTTTTCTTTGGATTTCTTCGAAGAAAGACTTTAACACCAATTTCTTTTACAATAACAACAACAAACTAAGTGTAATCACACAAGTTAGAAAATGTCTTTTATAACAAAAATAAATATATTTATATTCTAATATTTAAAGTAAGAATTAACCTACATAGTAACTAAGTCAACCAGTTAAACTAAAAAAAGTCAATTTTTTTGTAATATGTATAATCTATGGTCAACATGCCTGCTTAGAAATCAAAGGGTAATTTGATCATTTCACTTAAAGCAGAGTAATATGATTAGTCTAAAAGGAATCTTGCTGTAGTTTATTTGAATAAATTAACCCTTCTCTTACATCATCATCCATCACCTAAATAGTACTTTTGTCATCCGCTGCTCTATTATAGTGAGATAATCTGATTGGCTAAAATATGATAGCTCCTTCATAATAATTTTTATTTACTATTTTGTTTAGACAGAGTTATGTCTGCTTTTATTGATGCCTTTTGTTTCATCTCTGAATGCGTGGGCTCGCTTGAATTTGTTAGTTTACACGTATCATTTGCAGCCTTTTTGAATGTCACTTCTACCATATATGTTTCACTTGATTTGGTTACCTTTTTTTTTATTTTTATTTGGTTACTTCAATTACTAAGAAGACAACTTTATGTAATAATGTGATCAAACAAAAAAAATGTTAAAAGGAGTTAATAAATCTAATGTAGAACAAGAATGTAAAAGACAATTTGTTTGATATAGAAAAACATGTTAGATCCAAATACACATAAAATAATGACCATTTAACATAAAAGACAAGTAAAACTAAAATATTTTAAAACATGTTTTTGTTCTCTAAATACCTCCTATTTTTATTCATTAAGCCTTAGGATTTATGGTCACAATTTACGAAGATTAAAACTATTAAAAAGGTAAAATAAAAGCTCATTTTTAGAATGTTTTCCTTATTATTTAAAACTTAATCTTTTTGAGTTTAAGGTGATCAAAACTTAAAAATGTCACGACCCAAAACTCCCTCCGTAAGACGTCGTGATGACATCTAGTCTCTAAGACTAGGTAAGCCTAAACAAATACGAAAATAACAAAGCAAATTAAAACTTAACAACTATCTACAACAGATAACCAAATAACTGGTAACAATGCCGTTCGGTATTTACAATAATCAATACTCCAGTAATACATAGTATTCCCAAAATCCAGAACATCATAAGTCACAAGCTACAGAAGGAAACTAGTATCCCTATACACCAGAGTCTAACAAAAAAGTATGGAAGGTAAATGGCATAAGAGAGAAAAAAAGGGGGCTCCAAGGTCTGCGGACGCGGTAGATGTACCTTGAAGTCTCCGTACAACAACAAGCACTCACAGCTAGTAGCGGGTCTGATAAGAAGCACCTGGATCGGCACACAAAAATATGTGCAGAAGAGTAGCATAAGTACACCACAATGGTACCGATTAAGTGCCAAGTCTAACCTCGATCGAGTAGTGACGAGGTCAGGTCAGGCTCACTAGTAAATAATAAATAGAGCAGGAAAATATAATAGTATAATAAGAGACTGGAATTTAACAAAAAGAAGACACGGCGATATAACAATGCAACCCACAGGGATAAACAGCAGGGGATCTCCCGAGATACCGTCTCGTAGTCCCAAAATAAATATGCAGGGAGAACTCCCGAGGTACCGCCTCGTAGTCTCAAAAGTAAATATACAGGGAGAACTCCCGAGGTATTGCCTCGTAGTCTCAAAAGTAAATATACAGGAAGAACACCCGAGGTACCGCCTCGTAGTCTCAAAAGTAAATATATATGGAGAACTCCCGAGGTACCGCCTCGTAGTCTTAAAAGTAAATATGTAGGGAGAACTCTCGAGGAACCGCCTCGTAGTCTCAAAAGTAAACACACAGCTCAAACCGATAAATACAACAGTTAACATCAAGATTTCTATAATTATACTGATAAAGAACAAGGAAAAAGCAGGAAAATCAACTAGGCATGCTTTACAGAGTTCAAATAAGCAGCTAAAGCACGTAGACACGCGATATTAGACTAAACAGGATAACTACACATATTGGAATAGCTCAATTAAGAATGAAAAACAGACTAATACTCATTTAAACGGTATAACACTATTTAAAGGAAAAACAGGTTACTACTCAGTAAAATAAACTAGGTTTTACAACAAATATCCTGTATACGTACTCGTCAACTCACGTACACAACGCTCACATATCACAATATTACCAAATCCTAAGGGGATTTCCCCCACTCAAGGTTAGGCAAGTCACTTACCTCGAACCAAGCTCAATCAATCGGTAACAATGCCTTTTTTCACGAATATTCGACTCCGAATGGCCCAAATCTGTCCAAAATCAATTACATACCATAAATACAACTATAAAAAATTAATCTAATTAATGAAATTAAAGCTAAAGCAAGAAATTAGAAAATCACCCCAAAAAGTCGACCAGGGCCCATATCTCAGAATCGGGTAAAAGTCACAAAATATGAATACTCATTCACTCACGAGTTCATTCGTACCAAAATTATCCAAATCCGATATCAAAATCCCAATCAAAACTCAAAAACTTAGTTGAAGAACTTCTACCATTTTCCCCAAATTTCTCAACCAAATTTCTTAATTAAATGATGAAATCAACTATAGATTAGTGGAATATAATCATAAACGAGTTAAGAATCATTACGCAAAAGTTCTCTCTGAAAAGTCCTTGAATTAACGCCTCAATCCGAGATCTCAAAGACCTAAAATGAAAATGAGATTAAACCCTCGAAATTGACCTTTTCTGCCCAGCGATTCCGCATCTGTGGATTACCAGTCGCACCTGCGATGCCGCACCTACGGAGTTTCCATCACAGGTGCGGAAATGACTTAAGAGGCCTGGGACCGCTTCTGCGATAAGGTGGTCGCACCTGCGCGTGCGCTCCTGCGGAAAATGGTCCGCTTCTGCGAAGTCCTCACCCACTCGGCTCCCGTTTCTGCGATCACTCCCTCGCAGGAGCGGCTCCACTTCTGCACCCCTTTTGTCGCACTTTCGACCACTAGTTACCCAGACCAGGGCCACATCTGTGAGCTCCCTTTCGCACGTGCAAGTCCGCACCTGCGGTCTCCCCACCGCAGTTGTGAAAACACTAGAAACCAGAAAACTTCAGCCTTTTGCCTAAGTCCAATTTCAATCCGTTAAGCATATGAAACACACCCGAGGCCCCCGGGACCCCAACCAAACATACCAACAAGTCCTAAAATATCATACGAACTTAGTTGAGCCCCCAAATCACATCAAACAATGATAAAATACGAGTCACCCTCCGATTCAAACTTAATGAACTTTGAAACTTCAAACTTCTAAACCCGATGCCGAAACCTATCTAACCACGTCCAATTGACCTCAAATTTTGTGCACAAGTCATATTCAGCCTTATGGGCCTACTCTACTTCTGGAATCAAAATCTGGCCTCGATATCAAAAAGTTCACTACCGGTCAAAATCTCCAAAAAATTTGACTTTCACCAATTCAAGCCTAAATCAGCTACAGACCTCCAAAAACACAATCCGAATATGCCCCTAAGTCCAAAATCCAGAAAAGATACGGGGAAGGCAGTAAACAAGAGATTGGTGCTATAACTCTCGAAACAACCGGTCGGGTCGTTACAAAAAATTAGAATAAAAAAGGGGTAACAGAAAAACACTTCTTTAGAAAGTCTCTCCCTTTCTAATATCTCATTTTGTTTGAAATTTAGAGGATGGAAAAAATTAAAGTAGAGACATATAGTTCAAACAACTCATTGAGAAATAAAAATTACCATCCTTAGACGCTCTTTGTTAGTTTGTTTGCATATTTATTTACAAGTAGATCAATAAATCTATTTGGTTTACATGTTGAAACTAGGGGTGTTCAAAACCGAACCGAAATCGAATATTGAACCGCAAAAGTGGTTTAATGACTTATTGGTATCGGGTTAACGGTTTAACGGTTTAACGGATGGGGAATGGATTGAAATCTTTTTATTAACGGCTTATCGGTTTGAGGCGGATTATTTAATTTTCTTAATTGATAATCTGTTAACCCATTAAATGTGTGTGTGTGTATATATATATATATATATATATATATATATATATATATATATATATATATATATATATATATATATATATATATATATATATATATATATATATATATATATATATATATATATATATATATATATATATATATATATATATGTATATTAAATAATAAAAAACCCTTCCACACTTCCACTTCCAGTACTGGGCCAGTAATAAGTAATTTTGTATTACTCTATTAGACATTTAGACTTTATAAACCCTAAGTTCTAACATCTAAAATTCTTAGCAATAATAATTCACAACACAACGGCCAGCCTCTCGCCTCTACCTCTCGACTCTCGAGTCTCACCGACTGCCCGACTCGCCGTCTCGGCTCTCCCTCTCGCCATAGCAGAGCCTAGAGTAGTAGATGGTAAGTTTCTTTTCTTGTTTATGTTTTCAGAATATTCGGTCCTCACTGTTATTTACACCTTTAAAATCAGAGAGCATCTCAAAGTATTCAGCCATTTCACGGATCTCCTATCACTGAGATTTATTCTGAAATTGACATTTCAGCTGCTGCTTTATTTATTCTTGGATATTGTTTCTTCTAAGTTTACCCCCTTTGTTTTTGTTTTTATTTGGTTATTCTTCTCGTGTATTTCAATAGAAAAATTTGGATAGATTATTGATGAGAAGTATCGAGCCTGTTTCAATGGTATCAAGCTTGTTCACTGGAACGAGTTTTATATTGAAGAAAGGTCTCAAACGTGATGTTGCTGCTGTAACTCATACAGATCTGAAATACTATCTCTCTGTGTGTCTTAGATTTTTATTTTGGTTTATTACATGATTTACTAATTAAAAAGGTACAATCTAAACCGATAATCGCCCGATAATAGCTAAACTGATACCAATCCGCCCGATATCTTATCGGGTGGCTAGCGGATTAATACATTTAAAAATCGATAACCGATAAATCAATCCGTTAAGAGTAAATAATCGCCTAATCAGCCCGATAAGAAGCCATAGTTGAAACCATCACTTTTACTGCTCATTTTGTTTCTGTGATATTTAAAAAAAGAAATTCTCTTCAACTATCTAATATTTCTTAATTTTTGAACATCAAAACAGGTCTTTTGAAAGGATTACTAATATTTTTAACAACTTTTAAATTTTAGAAAAAAAGAAGAAGAAAGAATATATATATATGTTTTGTGCGTGTATTTGAATGGACTGCATGTAATGAGATTTTCTATTAAAAGTATTAATGCACTTTTTCCGCAAACTTTATATGTCTAGAGAAAGTAATTCGAAAATAGAAAAATAAGTGTTCAATAATTCATTAGGATATGAGGACAACCACATTGATAAACTCTTACAGTCTTTATAATTTATACACCATAAAAGTTTTTACATGATATCGTCTTTTAAAACCTTGGTTAAAGTATTAACATATAACATTTATATTTAAAATGATACTATTGTATACCATGGTGATTGTTAAGTTGTTAGTATGTTGGGCTGCTAAGATATAAATTTTGTCTTATTAAAAAATAATAAGAAGAAAGGAGAGTTGGCATAAGCAACATTAAAAATCAAGACATATAGGGTACACTATAGTTGTATCACAATTGGACAAAATTATGGCAAAAGATACCCTAAAAGAAAAAATTTCTATTACCAAAAATAATACAATCTTCGTAGCTTGTAACAAATTAGAGAGATAAAACTATTCCAAAAAAAAATAAGTTGTCAAAATACCTTATTAATGAGAATGCATAAGGATGCACCTTTTATAATTTCAAGACTTACAAAATTTTAATATCAAATGAATAACAATTTATAATGTCTAAATTAGATTAGCAATTTAAAATAAAGACACATAAAGCAAAACACAAAGAATTTCACAATATTAATGCATAGGCACCCATGATAAAAGTTCACAATATGCAACCCAACGCTTGGGCCCGAGTGCAGTACGTGCCAACTTTTACTAGTCCTTAATACAGAGAAATAGCGGGTGAAATTTAAAAATATCGAGATTTACAAGTATAATTGAAAAATAGCCACAGTTTCAAAAGTAATCGAAATTTAATTATTTTTCATGTAAAGATAAATTTGAACTAAGACATTATTCAAAATCCGAAAAATATTCCAGCATAATATATTGGAGTTCGAATTTTTTACATGTGAACTCCGAGCATAATATATTGGGAGTTCCAATATAACATAGGAGTTCCACCATAATACATTAGTCCAGTATAATATGCTGAAAGTTCATACACATGTGCTCTAATTTCCATTATATTATGCTAGAACTTTTCGTGTGCTGGAGTTCTAGCATAATATGCTGGAAGTTCATATACAAGTGCATCAATCTCCAGTATATTATGCTGGAAATTTTCGTGTTGCAGCAAAATAGTGGCTATTTTTCAATGACCTTGCAAATGCTGGCTATTTTTTAATTATCACTCCGAAAACTGGCTAGTCCGTGCTATTTTTACATAAATAACAGGTACATTGATATACCATGGGTAGCCGTGTACTTAAAATCTTGATACACCTCTGCCTATGAGAAGTGGGCTCACTACCTGAACTTTCTAGGTTACTTTATCACCACAAAATAAAATACTACTAATGTTTAAAGAGGGATTTGGATATTACAACTTTGAAATCTATAAAATTAAACTATCTGACTGCTAAGAGAGTGCAAGAGAAATTGACTTCAATAACTATCTGAAAATCACAATATTTAAAGCAGTAATCCCTTTAATTAAGTGCTGAAAAAGTTTCAGTAGGTCCCTCATTGCGATCATTCTGATATCACTTAGCTTTCAAAGATTAAAAAGATTGCTCAGCTGAAAATGACAACCACTTAATTCCTCTGTGCTCCTAACTTTTAGAGGCCACTTTAATACAATCCTTTTTATTATTATTTTAATATATGCATGGTGTTGATTCTAATAGGAAAGCCAAGTGTACGATCAAGGCTTGCAATTGATGGATTTCTTGAAAATTTTCAAAAACCAAAGGAACATTTATATGTTTTATTATTTGTGAATAGCACCTGAGAATCCATCCATTTAATTTCATTTCTTATCCGCACCGGAAGATCCACAAAGGAGGAGGAATATTACTCTTTCTGTCTCTAACGGGTGCAACTTGCTATCCCAGCCGGTGGAGCTTGCTAATTATCTGAAGCCTTTGGCTTTAGAGAAAGACTGGGAAAAGATTCAGGTTCTCTTGGGAGAGTGTTTGTTGAACAACGCCATGCACAACGCAGCAACGGTACGTTCCTTTCTTCCTTTATTACTCCTTGTATTTTTGGGTGTGAACATATCCTGAATTTTACTCTTCTTACTTTGTAGGCCAACTTTCTTGCTTCCGAGGGCCTTCAGAGGTTGATTCGTAAAAAGGAAGAAATTACCTCTGCTCAGGATCAGCTTTTGGCAAAGCAGGAGTAACATGTCGCTCGCCTTTCGGAACTAGAAGCCAAAGCTGCTGAGGCTGTTGTATTGGAAGCTCGTTTGCAGAAAAGTGGGCAAGAAGTGGTAACCCTTAGCCAAGAAATTAGCCCGCTGAGGGTTATATTTGACGAAGCCAGCGCCAAATGGGTTGAAGTTCATAACGTCATTCTTGCTGCAACCGAACGCGAGGCTGCCTCCGATGAAAGAGATATCAACTTAGAGGTAGCCTTGAACTCCAAAATTGAAGAGCTTGCTGCTACGGGGGCGAAACATGCCCAGCTGGAAGAGAAGTACATGAAAATTATCGAGCATAATAGGCTTTTTAGTTCAACTGTCTGCGACCTTGATGTTAGCCTTAAATCTGCTAGGTCCGCCCAGGAAAACCTTTCTGCCGAGGTGACCCAACTCAAAGAAGAACTCAAGCGTCGAGCGGCTTTCCTCGTTGTTGATAAAACTTATGCCATGTATATCATGAGGATAAAAACCTTGGAAGAGACCAAAACTGGTGTCATTTATTTTTCTTGCTAAGGCTCGCAAACTTGAGTTAGCTGCTAAAAGTGGACTCCCAGTGAGGTCTGATGCACTTGGTCCTTCCAGTTTCAATTCCGAGTTCTCGGGAACTGAAGAAGAATCAGAGCATGATTTTGTTGAAGGCCAAACTGGTGAAAATGTTGAGCCATTAGTGGGTTCGTCGACTTCTCTCGGGGGCGTGGACACTTCTCTTTCTCCTGGTTCCAGAGATACTGCAGTTTAGATTTTCTTTTTTTTTTTTCCAATTCTTGTACCTGTTCCGTTTTAACATGTTTTTATAAATAAAAATATCTTTTGCTCAAGTATTGTTTGAGTCTTCCTTTCGTTTGAATATTCATGCAAGTTTTTAATCTTTGCATTTTCTTCCTTTTCCTTAAGAATTTTGCAAAAGCTTTTCTATTTTGCGTCTTATTATGTGAAGCCTTGGGTGTATTCTCCCAGAAAGCATTTTTGGCTCTAAGTATCAGCCCTTTTTCGTGAGGGCTTTGATAAGTATTTGCGCAAGTTTACTTTTCGCGTCCTTTCGTATACGGCTTCGGGTATATCTTTTCCCGAACGCATTTTGATTCCGAGCATAAATTCTTCCAGAACCAACCCTTTAACGTGAGGGTTTTTTATAAGAGAGGGCCTTCTTATATTTACGGTACTCTTGAAGAGGACATCTCATATTCATTACGGCACTAGCATTTGAAGTACTTGTTTAACTTTCAAATGACAAAATTAATTCATCGTTCAGACAAGAAACAAGATAAAAATAAAAGGATTTTATTTTATTCCTTCTATTTTTAAAAAGTACATAAGCATTTGCTATGCTGAAAAAGAAATTGCCATTACTTGTGGCTAACTTGTACAACTTATTTCTACGGGGCTGACCGTGCAGTTCCCGGTCCCAATAATGCAATTATATTTCCAATTTTTCGTTTCCCAGTCGAGGTGGCAGTCATTGTTGTTGTATCCTCATATCATCCCCCCCCCCCAGTGTTCGAATGCGAAGAATGCAAATTGGAACACTGAAAGTCTTGTACCTTAGAAGATTTCACTAATATATTGCTAGATAATTCTTAACTTGGTAACACACTTTACTTCCCCTTAGGAATTTATGATATCGAGTGAAGGACTATCTAACAACCCTCTAGTGGTTTGTGCTCGTGAACGATCAAGTAACATTTGCTCAATAATAAACTTAACTTCCTTGTGGGAATTTGCTATAGAGCAAAAGATTATCCTACCATCCCCAAGTGGATCTTTGCTTGTGTGCCTTGCTATAAAAGGTCTTATTGTTGTTGTCTTCGTAGTATGCTTTTTGTTGCTGCCTCGTTAAAAACTTTACTAGAAAATCCAAATTGGAACAAAAACTGAACGAAGGAAAAAAGATTGCAGCACATACTTTCTGATCGGATAATGTCCATCAGCGATAATATCTTTTGAGGTGTGCCACGTTCCAATTGCTGGGCAAATTTTCTCCATTTTGGTTTTCCAACTCGTATGAACCTTTTTTCGGTGATAGCTAAAACCCGGTAGGGGCCTTCCCATGTTGAACCTAGCTTCCCCGCATTGAAATCCCGGGTATTTTGAGTTACTTTCCTTAGGACCAAGTCTCCTACTTTGAAATAATAGAGGTTGGCTCTTCGATTATAATACCGCTCCATTCTCTGCTTTAGAGCTACCATTCTTACATGCGCCGAGTCATTGCGTTCATCGAGCAGTTCTAAGTTGACTAACATTGCTTCGTTATTCGATTCTTCATCTGCCTAGAAATATCTCAATGTGGGTTCCCCTACTTCAATCGGGATGAAAGCTTATGCACCGTACACGAAAGAAAAAATGGGTTTCTCTTGTGCTCGACTTGGTCGTAGTTCGGTGTGCCCATAGAACTTCGGGTAAATCCTCGGGCCAGTTATCCTTAGCTGCTTCCAATCTTTTCTTGAGGTTTTGAATAATCACTTTGTTCGTCGACTCCACTTGACCGTTTGCGCTAGGATGATAGGCTGAAGATGTGATCCTCTTTATTTTTAAATCTTGGAGGAACTTTGTAATTTTTGTGCTGATAAACTGTGGCCCATTATCGCATGCTATCTCTTTTGGTATTACGAACCTGCAAATTATATTTTATCATAAGAAATCCACCACTTCGCGTTCTCCGATCTTTTGATAAGGTTCTGCTTCCACCCCCTTAGAAAAATAGTCATTCAAAATTAAAAGAAATCTTACCTTTCCGGGAGCCGGTGGCAGTGGCCCGACGATGTCCATCCCCCATTTCATGAACGGCCAATGGGATAGAACCAAATGTAAAGGTTCTACCGGTTGATGCACCAGTAGTGCGTAGCGTTGACACTTATCACATTTTCTTACGAAGTCTTTGGCATCTTGTTCCATGCGGAGCCAATAATATCATGCCCATACCAACTTCAGCACTAAGGAATCTGCACCCGTGTGGTTTCCGCGTATCCCTTAGTGAACTTCTCTCGTGACATAGTTAGCTTTGGATGCTCCTAAACATCGGGTCAGCGGGCCTTGAAAAGATTTTTTATGCAATTGGCCTCTCTTGAAGTTATATCGCATTGCTTTGGTGCGCAGCGCCTGGGATAGTTTGGAGTCTTCAGGTAAATTCCCATGTTTGAGATAATCGATGATTTCATTTCTCTAGTCCCAGACCAAATTAGTCGAATTTACCTCATAGTAACCATCTGTATCCAGGACTGAGCTCATCAGTTGAACTACCGTCTCGGACTCCGATCCCTTTATTTCCGTCGATGATCCTAGGTTTGCCAATGCGTCTGCTTCTGCGTTATCCTCCCTTGGGATATGAGTAATTGACCATTCCCGGAATCGCGCCAACAGAGCCTGAACCTTTACCACGTATTGTTGAATGCGCTCCTCTTTGGTCTCGAAGATCCCGTAGACCTGATTTACCACCAGCTGTGAGTCGCATTGATTTCGATAACCTCGGAGTCAAGTCCCCGGACCAATTCGAGCCCTGCAACCAAAGCTTCATACTCTGCTTCATTGTTAGTTAAAGGGACCGTTCTGATGGCTTGCCTTAGGGTTTTCCCCAAAGGCATGATTAAGACTATACCGAGCCCAGAACCTTTTACGTTGGAAGCTCCGTCCATAAATAAGGTCCAAACCCTTATTGTCGATTCCGACACCATTACTGCCTCCTTGGTTGCCAGAGGTAATAATCCCAGACTGAAATCGGCCACGAAGTTAGCTAAGACTTGCGACTTAATTGCAATCCTTGGTTTATATTCTATGTCGAATTCACTCATTTCGATGGCCCATTTGGCCAATCTACCCGAGAGCTCGGGTTTATGGAGGATGTTCCGCAAAGGAAAAGTATTCACCTCGGCTATCGGGTGGCATTGGAAGTAGGGCCAAAGCTTTCGAGCGGCGACTACGAGAGCTAAGGCCAGTTTCTCCAAATGAGGGTAGCAAATTTCTACTCCCGTTAAAATTTTACTAACATAATAAATGGGAGATTACATACCTTTATCCTCTCGGACTAAAACCGCACTTACCGCAACTTCCGAGACCGCGAGATAAACCAGCAACGTTTCACCAGTCTGGATAAGTGGGAATGAGTCTTTAGGGAATGCCTTGTTAAGATCTTTATAATCTACGCACATGCGAAATATATTGTTCTTCTTAGGAACTACTACTACATTGGCTAGCCAGTCTGGATATTGTAACTACTACTAAAGCCCCGTAAATTTGGCAAGTGAATTCAAGGTTTCGTAGTGCCGGAGTAGGCTTTCGGACTTTTTAGGTAGAACAATGCACCGAAAAGTAAAAGAAAATTTTTGGAGAAAAAATACATTCCTGCGGTCCATTATGCGACCGCAGAACCACTCTGCGGGCCGCATAATGGCCGCATAAGTGAGCAGGAGAAGGGCTAGTCTGGGGGCAATATGCGGTCGACTATGCGACCGCATAACTGTTATGCAGTGCATTATGCGATTGCATAACAGTTATGCGGACCGCATAGTGATCGCATACACAAACAAATATTTGATTGTTTTGGTCTGTAATTATGCGACCGATATGCGGTCCGCATATCCATTATGCGGTCGTGTATGCGACTGCAGAACCTATTCCGGAGCTCCATTTTTAGGTTCTTACAACCCGACCCTACTTCGTTAAATACACGCAAAGGGTCATTTTTTAGCAAAAACAAATTCAGATGTTTTAGAGAGAAGGGAGAGTGTTTTAGAGAGAGGAAACCCTAGTCTAATTATTCATCAAGTCTTGCTCAAATCTTGGAAGATTAACAAGGAAAACCCACAAGTTCTTCATCTAAGAGGTAAGGTTCCATACCCTAGTTTTTAATTTCGAATTTGGGTAGAAGATGGTTGATTCGGAGTATGATTCATAGGTATGAGATTATTATTTATACATGCATGTACCAATAAGAATTGTGGGAAGATTGTTGAGTTAAAATAAGTAAGGATTGGGTTGTGGAGTGAAGGAAATCTTGTAGAAGAACCGTGTGGTCAAATTTGCACACCTAGTGTCTGATAAAATGCTCAAATGAGCTCAGACCATGAATATCTTCCTAATTATGGTTCAATTTTGTTATATCTCAAAATAGATCGGGATTTCTAAGAATTCCGGATCATTCTAAAGTTAAGGAAGCTCTATTTTGGTATGTTAGCTAAACTCTCTCTCATGGAATTAAATTCCATAATGTTTCCGTAAGTTTCAAAGTATGGGTTGCGTATTAAAAGGTTATGGTTTGAGTCGTGTTTCAATGAAAGATAGTTTGCCAAATTGTGTGAGAAAATGTCAATATTCTTAAGACTCTTAATTGCTCATATGTGTACCTAAAGTTTTGATTTGGAAATGTCTTATTGTTGATAATCTATAAAGATGGTTAGAAGTGAAATAAGTTAATTGGGGATATAGAGTGTGGCCAACGTGCCAAGAATTTAAGTTATGATTGTGTCTAGTAGTGCAAATGATTTGAGAAGATGAAATGAGCCTCGACTCAATTGTTTAAAAATGACTTCGAAGATAGAATTACCTAAAAGCGTTTGTACTCAATTCATGCCCATTAGTGGTTGCTTTAACTAATGCTTTGCTTTATAAATATATCTAGTGTGATTCGAGTTATATATACTCATGTGTTGAACTGATACATTGTCATTGCTAGGGAAGAGCATTATAAGAATAAATGGTGTATTGCTTGTTTATGATTTTCATGTATGTTTCTATTTTTGGATGGTATGCCTCATTCTTTGGGAAGAAACCATTTGTGTTTGAAGTTTCCATTTCAAATGGATTTGAAGTATATGATTTCTAAAATATCCTATATGTTGATACTTGATGGTGATCTTTGAAATTGAAAGAGGTGAAAGTGTGGAATATGAAATACGGCCATCGTGCCAGGAATAAAGAATCTTGTGAATGGCCTAATGAGCCAAGGAAATATTTTCATTGTGAATGACTGGGAATACTAATGAGAATTTATACAATGTGAAAGATGTTGAGGTGAGTACAATTGTATTTATGATATTTCTGTTTGCAAATCAAATCAAAAATGTTTTTGCGAGCATCATTAGCAAAACCGAGGAAGGGTGGGTCATAAGGCCCACACCTGAAACTACACGTGCCGGTGTAGGGGTGGATTATGATTATTCCCCTTATTTGGGATGAAATTGGAACCTTTAGGAAATTGTGACATTATTTCCCTTAATTGGGATGAAACTGGAACCTTTGTGGATTGGAAAAGTCAACCTGCACGTCATATGTGGGAAGGTGGCCTAGCCGATCGGGTGGAAATCAGACGCCATATTGCGCATATGGTGGTACTACTCTTGGTAACAACTTTCTTTAATATCACATGTCAAACCACATTGTTCGTAGGGAGGTGGCCTAGCCGATCGGGTGTGATCGGACTCCGTGCTAACAAAGACGGTGGTATATCGGTGCTAATAATTCCCCAACCAAAATTGTATATGTAGTTCTTATTTTGAAAATTATTTTGTTTTAACTGAACATTTGGATATTGTTGATTATGACTTGTTGTTTCTATGTGTTGCCTTTTCTTATGTGGGAATTCTACTTTGAAAGAGGACTTTTAGCTATACATACTAGTACTATTCGACAGTACTAACGTCTCTTTTACCGGGGGTGCTGCATCTTTAATGGATGCAGATGGTTCAAAAGCAGGCGGAATTGATCAATGATAGCAGTGCACTCTTTTCTGCTGATTTGGTGAGCCCCACTTCATTTCGGGGTCATGTATCTTTTGTTTCTTATGTACTGTGTTTTGAGGTATAGCCGGGGCCTTATTGCTGGCATTTTCATATTACTCTTCTATTGTATTTAGAGGCTTCGCAGACAGGTTGTAGGTTGTGATTGAAGTTGGGAATTGAACTAGAAATGTTGGTATTTGGAAATCATATTTTTCATTTATTCTATAAACTTGTAATATTTTGGAAATTATGAATGAAGCTGCTAATGAGAATGAAAAAGGAAGTTGTTAATAAAATCTTTTCAGTGAATGATTAATGGAGTACATCTCCTCTTTATCCATGGATGAGTTTGGGTAGAAGGATTGCTCGGTCGGTTTCTCTCTGTTGAGCGAGTTTAGGGCGTGACAAACTTGGTATTAGAATTTAAGGTTTTAAAGTGACCTAGGATGTCTCGGAGCCGTGTCTAGTAGAGTCCTTCTTATCGGTGTGTTATCGACCACATGTATAATGAGGAGGCTACTTGGACATTTAGGAATTTCACACTTCTTTGATACTCTAGATAGTGCGATAGAGCTCAAGATAGGAAGCTAATTTTCTCGTTATGTCTCATGATTTTTTTCAGATGAGTAATCCACAAGTTCAAAACATCTAGGAGGGAATGACCGCTCCATTGAATCTGGGGGAGATTACACAAGAGTTCATTGGGAGAATTCGTCGAGCCGTGGAGGGGTTGGAAGAACTTGTTGCTAAGGGAAGTGTCCTTATTCCTACCACTGTCACCGCACCACCGGATCGTATGATGAGAGAATCTAAGAAACGAAAGAGGGTTGTAGGTGCTAATGAACCAGATTGTGTGATTTGCAAGAAGCGACACTTAGGAACATGTTGGATGACCCTTGAAATATGTTATGGCTGTGGAAAGAGGGGGCACAAGAAGAACAAATGCCCAAGGTTGGGTACACCCATCCAGTTATGTCCGTCATGCGGGAAGGAACATTTGGTGTCGTGTTGTGAGTATGCTCAACAGCGCGTTAGAGGTGGTATCTTTGGGCAATTCCAAAGGCCCACACAGCAATCCAGTGCTGGAATTGTTAATCCCGCATTGGAAGCTTGGAAGAAGGATAAGGGGTATGCTTATGATGTATGCAAAAAGGTTAAATATCAGGTTATTGAGACGAGTCAGTTCAGCGGACCTCATCCCCGTTGTGTGAAGTGTGGGAGATGCCATCCGGGAGTGTGTCACTATGGTACAAAGGTATGCGACAAGAGCGGTATGAAGGGCTACTTTCAAAGAGATTGTTATTTGTCTCGCCAGAGCATGGGCAAAGGTAAGGCACAACCAGCCAGTTCTGTAGCTACTACATCCACAACGCCTCCCCCAGCTAGAGGCACTATAACGCCTGCAGTATGTGGAACAGCTAGGGGTGGTATTCAGAGCTCGGGAAGGCCCAACAAGTTTTATGCTATGAGGAGACATCAAAAGTTTGAGGCTTCTCCAGATGTGGTTACAGGTATATTGGCTGTCCGATCTCATAATGTGTATGCTCTTATTGATCCTAGTTCCACTTTGTCATATGTCACTTCTTATGTTACTATGGAAGTTGGGATAAAACCGAAATAACTCTATAAGTCGTTTTCTGTATCTACTCTTAGAACAAGACACAGTATTCGTGAAGCCTCTTTATCACAATTTCTTATATTTACCACCTCTTGAGAAATTGAGTTCTATAATGAGTTCCTTTAATTGCGTTATAACCCTAGGTTAATACTTCCCACTGCTTCCCTAAATTTTCAACAAGAGACAATACCTGATGAATTTCGTACAGAACCTTTTGATTCAAATGGATAACATCTGCTCATTTGTGCCTATACATGCATCACCATAATATTTACCTATGTGGTATCATATCCAATGGAAAGTGGCCTAGTGTTAAGATCCTTCTTGAGTCACTGTTTTCCCCTCTATGTTATGTGACTTCTATGATTCCACTTGTGTGAGATTGAAAGTTAAGCAGCCTTAAGATGAGCATATTGAATTGAAGGAAAAATTCGCAGTATCTCTAGTCCTCTCACATAGGATCAAATATTTTCAAAGGTTAAGTTGTAGGAATGATAATAATCTCACAAGTGTTCAACTTATTTTCATCCTCGTAAGCTTGTGGCATACTTTCCTTGTGCTAGTTACTGTTAAGAGTGTAATGTAACTTTTTGTATCTTGAAACCCATATCATATTCAGGGTGCTAGAATATTCTCATTTCGAGTTAAATTGATTTCCCTACATACCAAGAGGCGACTGGTGTCACATAAGTGTTAGCTCTCTTTGAGGCTTACTATTGTCAAATAAGGCACAGATGGAATGAAACAATTGTTGATGTCCTTTTCATGACCCATTTCCTTTAAATCTCAGAATCATGAACATTTTACGTTATCAATGCCTACTAGGCAACTCTAAATCTCATTTGTCGAACTAATGATGTCACCATAACGAATCACCATGTCAGCACTATTGGTAGTGACCTTCATGTCTCTTAGGATATAACCTCCTGAAATATCGTGCTTAGCATGTTGATGGATTCTTGAATAATTCCAGCAAAATATCAAACCTCGTTGTTCCTGTTTGTAGCAAATCTTTTGAGTATTGTAGGTTCAGGCATGTCAAACAAGAAGCATCATCCAGTGATCAAATATATGGGATAGGAAATTTTATGGTCATAGTCAAGCTAGCACATCTTAGAGAAATTGTTGGAGGTTGCCAAAGGTTTAGTTTGGGTGTTCGGCGTGGAGATTTAGAGTTGAAGAGAGTGAATGAGTTATTCTCAATATTTTCTCCATAAGGATGCTATGTGAATTATTAATAAAGGTAAAGTGTGTGAAGTCATATTAGGTCTTATGAAATTTTGAAAGGAAATAGGCTAAACTTTGAATTTGATGTTTCCCTATTATTGTTCTCCATGTACCCGGTGTTTCATGTGTCTATGTCTAATAAGGTGAAGATAAGGGATAATGGGATTGTGAGGAGCAACTATTTGCTATCCTTGTTAGAAAAGTCTGGGAGTTGAGACTGTCTCTATTAATATGTTATGGCGAAGTCTGTAAGTCAAGGAGACCACATGGAGGGGCAAAAGTGTTAATGAAATAAATTGTTCCCACTTGAGTGTATAGTTAAATGATTGTGATTTGAAAGGTACTTCTGTGTGTTATGATTTAAATATGTGCAGCTCATGTCCAGATACCACTCTTGATAGTATAATGTCTGTAATGATGAGATTAGTGACGTTGTTATACATAGTGATGCATTGTCAAGTTGTGGATGTGTTGTTAGGAATTATTTTGGTGTTACTCTGGCAGGTGAATAGGTCCAGTTATAGGGGAGACTCTGGCAAAATTTTGTAAATTTAGGGAGTTTGCCAAATTTTGAAACTACTGGTGTGTGTGAACTAACAATTGAACCACATTGAATGCAAATGACGGATTTTGCCCCTCATTCGAGGACGAATGATCCTAAGCGGGGATGAATGTAACACCCCGAAAATTTTTGAAGTATTTCAGTGTAAAGCCCCATAAATTTGCAAGTGAATTCAAGGTTTCGTGGTGCTGGAGTAGGCTTTCAGACTTTTTGGGTTGAACAATGCACCGGAAAGTAAAGGAAAATTTTTGGCGGAAAAATGCATTTCTGCGATCCATTATGCGACTGCAGAACCACTCTGTGGGCCGCATAATGGCCGCAGAAGTGAGCAGGAGAAGGTCCAGTCTGGGGGCAATTATGCAGTCGACTATGCAACCGCATAACTGTTATGCGGTGCATTATATGATCGCATAACACTGATGCGGACCGCATAGTAACCGCAAACACGGACAAATATTTGATCGTTTTGGTCTGTAATTATGCGGTCCTCATATCCATTATGCGGTCGCATCAAAAACTATTCTGGAGCTCCATTTTTGGGTTTTTATAACCCGACCCTACTTCGTTAAATACACGTAAAGGGTCATTTTTTAGCAAAAATAAATTCTGATGTTTTAGAGAGAGGGGAAACCCTAGTCTAATTATTCATCAAGTCTTGCTCAAATCTTGGAAGATTAACAAGGAAAACCTACAAGTTCTTCATCTAAGAGGTAAGGTTCCATACCCTAGTTTTCAATTTCGAATTTGGATAGAAGATGGTTGATTAGGAGTATGATTCATGGGTATGAGATTATTATTTATACATGCATGTACCAATAAGAATTGTGGGAAGATTGTTGAGCTGAAATAAGCAAGGAGTGGGTTGTGGAGTGAAAGAAATATTGTAGAAGAACCGTGTGGTCAAATTTGCACACCTAGTGTCTGATAAAATGCTCAAATGAGTTGAGACCATGAATATCTTCCTAATTATGGTTCAATTTTGTTATATCTCAAAATAGATCGAGATTGCTAAGAATTCGGGATCATTCTAGAGTTAAGGTAGCTCGATTGAGGTATGTTGGCTAAACTTTCTCTCTTGGAATTGAATTCCATAATGTTTCCGTAAGTTTCAAAGTATGGATTGCGTATTAAAAGGTTATGGCTTTGAGTCGTGTTTCAATGAAAGATAGTATGCCAAATTGTGTGAGAAAATCTCAATATTCTTAAGACTCTTAATTGTTCATATGTGTACCTAAAGCCTTGATTTGGAAATGTCTTATCATTGATAATCTATAAAGATGGTTAGAAGTGAAGTAAGTTAATTGGGGATATAGAGTGTGGCCAACGTGCCAAGAATTTAAGTTATGATTGTGTCTAGTAGTGCAAATGATTTGAGAAGATGCGATAAAGAATATGAAATGAGCCTCGACTCAATTGTTTAAAAATGACTTCGAAGATAGAATTACCTAAAAGCTTTTGTACACAATTCATGCCTATTAGTGGTTGATTTAACTAATGCTTTGCTTTATAAATATATCTAATGTGATTCGAGTTCTATATACTCATGTGTTGAACTGATACATTGTCATTGCTAGGGAAGAGCATTGTAAGAATAAATGGTGTATTGATTGTTTATGATTTTGATGTGTGTTTCTATTGTTGGATGGTATGCCTCATTCTTTGGGAAGAAACCATTTGTGTTTGAAGTTTCCATTTAAAATGGATTTGAAGCATATGATTTCTAAAATATCCTATATGTTGATACTTGATGGTGATCTTTGAAATTGAAAGAGGTGAAAGTGTGAAATATGAAATACGGCCATCGTGCCAGGAATAAAGAATCTTGTGAATGGCCTAATGAGCCAAGAAAATATTGTCGTTGTGAATGACTGGGAATACTAATGAGAATTTATACAATGTGAAAGATATTGAGGTGAGTATAATTGTATTTATGATATTTCTGTTTGCAAATCAAATAAAAAATATTTTGGGAGCATCATTAGCAAACCCGAGGAAGTGTGGGTCATAAGGCCCACACCTGAAACTACACGTGCCTGTGTAGGAGTGGATTGTGATTATTCCCCTTATTTGGGTTGAAATTGGAACCATTGGGAAATTGTGATATTATTCTCCTTAATTGGGATGAAAATGGAACCTTTGTGGATTGGAAAAGTCAACCCGCACGACATATCTGGGAAGGTGGCCTAGCTGATCGGGTGGAGATCAGACGCCATATTGCGCGTATGGTGGTACTACTCTTGGTAACAACTTTCTTTCGCATCACATGTCAAACCACATTGTTCGTAGTGAGATGGCCTAGCCGATCGGGCGTGATCGGACTCCGTGCTAACAAAGACGGTGGTATATCGGTGCTAATTGTCTCCCAACCAAAATTGTATATGAAGTTCGTATTTTGAAAATTATTATGTTTTAACTGAACATTTGGATATTTTTTATTATGGCATGTTGTTTCTATGTGTTGACTTTTCTTATGTGGGAATTCTTTTTTGAAAGAGGATTTTTAGTTATGCATACTAGTGCTATTCGACAGTACTAACGTCTCTTTTTTCTGGGGCGCTACATCTTTAATGGATGTAGATGGTTCAATAGTAGGCGATATTGATCAGTGATAGCGGTGCACTCTTTTCAGCTGATTTGGTGAGCCCCACTTCATTTCGAGGTCATGTATCTTTTGTTTCATATGTACTGTGTTTTGAGGTATAGCCGGGGCCTTTATTGCTGGCATTTTCATATTACTCTTCTATTGTATTTAGAGGCTCTGCAGACAGGTTGTGGGTTGTGGTTGAAGTTGGGAATTGAACTAGAAATGTTGGTATTTGGAAATCATATTTTTCATTTATTCTATAAATTCGTAATATTTTGGAAATTATGAATGAAGTTGCTAATGAGAATGAAAAAGAAAATTGTTAATAAAATCTTTTCAGTGAATGATTAATGGAGTACATCTCCTCTTTATCCATGGATGAGTTTGGGTAGAAGGAAAGCAAATAGGCTTGCTCGGCCGGGTTCTCTCGATTGAGCGTCGGTCGCGCTCCCCGAGTTTGGGGCGTGACAAACTTGGTATCAAAGCCTAAGGTTTTAAAGTATCCTAGGATGTCTCGGAGCCGTGTCTAGTAGAGTCCTTCTTATCGGTGTGTTGTCGACCACATCTATAATGAGGAAGCTACTTGGACATTTAGGAATTTCACACTTCTTTGATACTCCAGATCGTGCGATAGAGCTCAAGATAGGAACCTAATTTCCTCGTTATGTCTCATGATTCTTTACAGATGAGTAATCCACGAGTTCAAAACAACAAGGAGGGAATGACCGCTCCATTGAATCTGGGAGAGATTACACAAGAATTCATTGGGAGAATGCGTCGAGCCGTGGAGGGGTTGGAAGAACTTGTTGCTAAAGGAAGTGTCCTTATTCCTACCACTGTCACCGCACCACCGGATTGTGTGGTGAGAGAATCTAAGAAACGAAAGAGGGTTGTTGGTGCTAATGAACCAGATTGTGTGATTTGTAAGAAGCGACACTTGGGAACATGTTGGATGACCCTTGAAATATGTTATGGCTGTGGAAAGAGGGGGCACAAGAAGAACAAATGCCCTAGGTTTGGTACAGCCATCCAGTTATGTCCGTCATGTAGGAAGGAACATTTGACATCGTGTTGTGAGAATGCTCAGCAGCACGTTAGAGGTGGTATCTTTGGGCAATTCAAAGTCCCACACATCAATTCGGTGGTGGAATTGTTAATCCCGCATTGGAATCTTAGAGGAGTGATAATGGGTATGCTTATGATGTATGCAAAAGGGGTAAATATCAGGTCAGTGATACGAGTCAGTTCAGCGGACCTCATCCCCATTGTGTGAAGTGTGGGAGATGCCATCCGGGAGTGTATCACTATGGTACAAAGGTATGCGACAAGAGCGGTATGAAGGGCTACTTTCAAAGAGATTGTTATTTGTCTCGCCAGAGCATGGGCAAAGGTAAGGCACAACCAGCCAGTTCTGTAGCTACTACATCCACAATGCCTCCCCCAGTTAGAGGCATTATAATGCCTGTAGGACGCGGAACAACTAGGGGTGGTATTCAGAGCTCGGGAGGGCCCAGCTGGTTTTATGCTCTGAGGAGACGTCAAAAGTTTGAGGCTTCTCGAGATGTGGTTATAGGTATATTGATATTCCGATCTCATGATGTGCATGCTCTTATTGATCCCGGTTCCACTTTATCATATGTCACTTCTTATGTTACTATGGAAGTTGGGATAGAACCGAAACAACTTTATGAGTCATTCTCTATATCTACTCTTAGAACGAGACACAGTATTCGTGAAGCCTCTTTATCACAATTCCTTATAGTTACAACCTCTTGAGAAATTGAGTTCTATAATGGGTTCCTTTAATTGCGTTATAACCCTAGGTTAATACTTCCCACTGCTTCCCTAAATTCTCAACAAGGAACAATACCTGATGAATTTCGTACAGAACCTTTTGATTCAAATGGATAACATCTGCTCATTTGTGCTTATACATACATCACCATAATATTTACCTATGTGGTATCATATCCAATGGAAAGCAGCCTAGTGTTAAGATTCTTCTTGAGTCACTGTTTTCCTCTCCGATATATGTGACTTCTATCGTTGGAACAATTATTCTACTCCTTTATGAATGGTATCATGAATCTTATTCATTTTCTAGTAACATGAGAGTATATCTTAGCACCTATCATGTGCGTACATGTCAATTAAAAGGGGCCACTTATCCGCATGAAGTTTCTGATCAACTTGAGATTTATCACAAATTCGTCACAGGGAGGTCTTGTTGTTTACCCATCTTAGTATGCCTTTCATGTCAACCTAGATCATGTCTCAGTGAGTAACTCACCTTGTTCTCAGTATTGTGGTTTCCCGTGAATTGGCCTGATATGGCACCTTGAGAGTTGTTATGGCAAAAACATGTCTAGCTCACGGCAAAGTGTTCATTCTCTCTAACTAATACATGATTTCATCCCAACATTAAGATGTCCTAGCTATATGATTCCACTTGTGTGAGATTGAAAGTTAAGCAGCCTTATGATGAGCATATTGAATTGAAGGAAAAATTCTCCGTATCTCTAGTCCTCTCACATAGGATCAAATTTTGGCAAAGGTTAAGTTGTGGGAATGATAATACTCTCACAAGTGTTCAACTTATTTTCATCCTCGTAAGCTTGTGGCACAGATTTCTTGTGCTAGTTACTGTTAAGAGTGTAATGCAACTTTTTGTATCTTGAAACCCAAATCATATTCAGGATGCTAGAATATTCTCATTTCGAGTTAAATTGATTTCCCTACATACCAAGAGGCGACTGGTGTCACATAAGTGTTAGCTCTATTTGAGGATTACTATTGTCAAATAAGGCACAGATGGAATGAAACAATTGTTGATGTCCTTTTCATGACTCATTTCTTTTAAATCTCAGAATCATGAACATTTTCCCTACGTTATCAATGCCTACTAGGCAACTCTAAGTCTCATTTGTCGAACCGATGATGTCACCATAACGAATCACCATGTCAGCGCTATTGGTAGTGACCTTCATGTCTCTTAGGATATAACCTCCTGAAATGCCGTGCTCAGCACGTTGATGGATTCTTGAATAATTTCAGCAACATATCGAACCTCGTTGTTCCTGTTTGTAGCAAATCTATTGAGTATTGTAGGTTCAGGCATGTCAAACAAGAAGCATCATCCCGTGATCAAATATATGGGATAGGAAATTTTATGGTCATAGTCAAGCTAGCACATCTTAGAGAAATTGTTGGAGGTTGCCAAAGGTTTAGTTTGGGTATTCGGCGTGGAGATTTAGAGTTGAAGAAAGTGAATGGGTTATTCTCAATATTTTCTGCATAAGGATGCTATGTGAATTGTTAATAAAGGTAAAGTATGTGAAGTCATATTAGGCCTTATAAAATTTTGAAAGGAAATAGGCTAAACTATGAGTATGATGTTTCCTTATTATTGTTCTCCATGTATCCGGTATTTCATGTGTCTAATAAGGTGAAGATAAGGGATAATGGGATTGTGAGGAGAAACTATTTGCTATCCTTGTTAGAAAAGTCTGGGAGTTGAGATTATCTCCGTTAATTTGTTATGGTGAAGTCTGTAAGTCGAGGAGACCACATGGAGGGGCAAAAGTGTTAATAAAATAAAATGTTTCCACTTGAGTGTATAGTTAAATGATTGTGATTTATAAGGTACTTCTGGGTGTTATGATTTAAATATGTGCAGCTCATGTCCAGATACCACTCTTGATAGTATAATGCCTATAATGATGAGATTAGTTACGTTGTTATACATGGTGATATTTTGTCAAGTTGTGGATGTGTTGTTAGGAATTGTTTTGGTGTTACTCTGGCAGGTGGATAGGCCCAGTTACAGGGGAGACTCTGGTAAATGTTTTGTAAATTTAGGGAGTTAGTCAAATTTTAAAACTACTGGTGTGTGTGAACCAACAGTTGACCCACATTGAATGATAATGACGGATTTTGACCCTCATTCGAGGACAAATGATCCTAAGCGGGGGAGAATATAACACCCCAGAAAATTTTAAAGTATTTCAGTGTAAAGCCCCATAAATTTCGCAAGTGAATTCAATGTTTCGTGGTGCCGGAGTAGACTTTCGGAGTTTTTGGGTTGAACAATGCACCAGAAAGTAAAGGGAATTTTTTGGTGAAAAAATACATTTCTGCGGTCCATTATGCGACCGCAGAACCACTCTGCGGGCCGCATAATGGCTGTAGAAGTGAGCAGGAGAAGGGCCAGTATGGGGGCAATTATGCGGTCGACTATGCGACCGCATAACAATTATGCGGTGCATTATGCGATCACATAACAGTTATGCGGACCGCATAGTGACCGCATACACGGACAGATATTTGATCGTTTTGGTCTGTAATTATGCGACCGATATGCGGTCCGCCTATCCATTATATGGTCGCATATGCGATCGCAGAACCTGTTCCGGAGCTCTTTTTCTGGGTTCTTACAACCCGACCCTACTTCGTTAAATACACGCAAAGGGTCATTTTTGAGTAAAAATAAATTCTGATGTTTTAGAGAGAAGGGAGAGGTAAGGTTCCATACCCTAGTTTTCAATTTTGAATTTGGGTAGAAGATGGTTGATTAGGAGTATGATTCACAGGTATGAGATTATTATTTATACATGCATGTACCAATAAGAATTGTGGGAAGATTGTTGAGCTGAAATAAGTAAGGATTGGGTTGTAGAGTGAAGGAAATCTTGTAGAAGAACTGTGTGGTCAAATTTGCACACCTAGTGTCTGATAAAATGCTCAAATGAGCTCAAACCATGAATATTTTCCTAATTATGGTTCAATTTTGTTATGTCTCAAAATAGATCGGGATTTCTAAGAATTCCGGATCATTCTAAAGTTAAGGAAGCTCGATTTTGGTATGTTAGCTAAACTCTCTCTCATGGAATTGAATTCCATAATATTTCCGTAAGTTTCAAAGTATGGGTTGCGTATTAAAAGGTTATGGCTTTGAGTCGTATTTCAATGAAAGATAGTATGCCAAATTGTGTGAGAAAATCTCAATATTCTTAAGACTCTTAATTGCTCATATGTGTACCTAAAGTCTTGATTTGGAAATGTCTTATCATTGATAATCTATAAAGATGGTTAGAAGTGAAGTAAGTTAATTGGGGATATAGAGTGTGGCCAACGTGTCAAGAATTTAAGTTATGATTATGTCTAGTAGTGCAAATAATTTGAGAAGATGCGATAAAGAATATGAAATGAGCCTCGACTCAATTGTTTAAAAATGACTTCGAAGATAGAATTACCTAAAAGCTTTTGTACTCAATTCATGCCCATTAGTGGTTGCTTTAACTAATGCTTTGCTTTATAAATATATCTAGTGTGATTCGAGTTCTATATACTCATGTGTTGAACTGATACATTCATTGCTAGGGAAGAGCATTGTAAGAATAAATGGTGTATTGATTGTTTACAATTTTCATGTGTGTTTCTATTGTTGGGTCGTATGCCTCATTCTTTGGGAAGAAACCATTTGTGTTTGAAGTTTCCATTTCAAATGGATTTGAAGTATATGATTTCTAAAATATCCTATATGTTGATACTTGATGGTGATCTTTGAAATAGAAAGAGGTGAAAGTGTGGAATATGAAATACGGCCATCGTGCCAGGAATAAAGAATCTTGTGAATGGCCTAATGAGCCAAGAAAATATTGTCGTTGTGAATGACTGGGAATACTAATGAGAATTTATACAATGTGATAGATGTTGAGGTGAGTACAATTGTATTTATGATATTTCTGTTTGCAAATTAAATCAAAAATATTTTTAGGAGCATCATTAGCAAAACCGAGGAAGGGTGGGTCATAAGTCCCACACCTGAAACTACACGTGCCGGTGTAGGGGTGGATTATGATTATTCCCCTTATTTGGGATAAAATTGGAACCTTTGAAAAATTTTGATATTATTCCCCTTAATTGGGATGAAACTGGAACCTTTGAATTGGAAAAGTCAACCCGCAGGACATATGTGGGAAGGTGGCCTAGCTGATCGGGTGAAGATCAGACGCCATATTGCGCATATGGTGGTACTACTCTTGGTAACAACTTTATTTCGCATCACATGTCAAACAACATTGTTCGTAGGGAGATGGCCTAGCCGATCGGGCGTGATTAGACTCCGTGCTAAGAAAGACAGTGGTATATCGGTGCTAATGATATCCCAACCAAAATTGTATATGAAGTTCGTATTTTGAAAATTATTATGTTTTAACTGAACATTTGGATATTGTTGATTATGACTTGTTGTTTCTATGTGTTGCCTTTTCTTATGTGGGAATTCTATTTTGAAAGAGGACTTTTAGCTATGCATACTAGTGATATTCGACAGTACTAACGTCCCTTTTGCCGGAGGTGCTCCATCTTTAATGGATGCAGATGGTTCAATAGCAGGCGGCATTGATCAGTGATAGCAGTGCACTATTTTCAGCTGATTTGGTGAGCCCCACTTCATTTCGGGGTCATGTATCTTTTGTTTCTCATGTACTGTGTTTTGAGGTATAGCCGAGGCCTTGTTGCTGGCATTTCCATATTACTCTTCTATCGTATTTAGAGGCTCCGTAGGCAGGTTGTGGGTTGTGGTTGAAGTTGGAAATTGAACTAGAAATGTTGGTATTTGAAAATCATATTTTTCATTTATTCTATAAACTGGGAATATTTTGGAAATTATGAATGAAGCTGCTAATGAGAATGAAAAAGAATGTTGTTAATAAAATCTTTTCAGTGAATGATTAATGGAGCACATCTCCTCTTTATTCATGGATGAGTTTGGGTAGAAGGAAATCTAATAGGCTTGCTCGGTCGGGTTCTCTCGGTTGAGCGCTGGTCGGGCTCCCCCAGTTTGGGCGTGACAAACTCTGGATATTTTACCTCTCGGATAGAACCGATATTAAGTAAGCGGGTTACCTCTTCTTTAACGAATTTATTCCTGGCTTCGGAAATTGGGTGTTTCTTGTCTTACCGGAGGTATGCTGGGATCAAAGCTTAACTTGTGTACAACTACCTCTGTCGGTACGCCTGTCATATCCTCATGCGACCATGCAAAACAATCAGCATTAGATTTAAGGAATTTAATAAAGTCAGACCTGAGTTCTAGGTGCAGTCCTGTCCCCAAGTGGAATTTCCTTTCTAGGAATTCTTCGAATAATGCCACTTGCTCCAGCTCTTCCTCTGTGGACTTTGTTGCATCGGTCTCTTCTGGAAATTGGAAATATCTCGGCACCTGATAATATTCCGATGCCTCGGCCCCCGGGCTAACTTCGTCTAGTTTGGGAGTAGGTGTCGGCCCCTGTAATTGCTACGCCGTGTGTTCCTTTCCTTTGCTACTGAAAACCGAAATTACATTTATCTCCCTTGTCGCCGGTTGATCACCCCTTATCTACTTAATTCCTTCGGGCATTGGAAACTTCATTAATTGATGATATGTTGATGGTACAACTTTCATCTCGTGCAACCATGGCCTTCCCAGAATGATGTTGTATCCCATATCACCATCTACTACTTTGAAAAGAGTTGTTTTCATTACTCCTTCAGCGTTCATGAGTAATAAAATTTCTCCCCGGGTTGTCACACTTGCGAAGGTTGAATCCGGCGAGGAGGTTTGTGGCCGGAATAATGCTTCTGGTGAGTTTATCTTGCTCCAATACTCTCTATTGTATGATATTAGCCGAACTTCCTGGATCCACTAGAACAAGTTTAATCTTAAACTCTAGCACATTTAAAGAAATTACCAGCGCGTCGTTGTGTGGTAGCAGCAATATGTCTGCGCCTTCCTCCGTAAAAGTGATATCGTCTTCCCGAAGCGTTTTGCTATGTGTTATTGATACTTTTGTCTTCTTTGCTGCTGAAAAGGTGACCTTATTAATCTCGTTCCCCCCGAATATCATGTTGATTATTTGACGCGGGGGATCTTTTCCTGCTTTCGAGGGTTCCGCGTTGTCCCAGTTAGGACCATAATTGTTCTTAGCTCGGTCACTCAAGAATTATGTGAGGTGACCATTCTTCAATAATGTTGCCACTTCTTCTCGGAGGTGTCGACAGTCCCATGTCCGGTGGCTATTCGTCCCGTGGTATTCACACAAGTTAGTATCCCTCTAGCTTGGATCAGATCTCATCGGTTTTGGGAACCGTGCTTCTTTGATATTTCTCATGGCCGATACCACCTCCATTATGTTGACGTTGAAGTTGTATTCCGATAACTTGGGGTAAGAAGGATCCCTCGATCCTGATGCTTCTTTATCCTGTAGTAATCGATTGTTCTGACCGCGATCAATCATCCTGTCAATGGTGAACTTGTTAGCTGTCCGGAAACCTCTGCTGCGGCGTTCGATCCGTTCATAGGGCAAAAACCGGCCCCTCAAAGTCCGTATGTCCGCATCATAATCGTCCTTTGATTTTTCTCTGTTCTTTTCTCGTCCTTTAGTCGACAATGGAAAATTAACCTGATCATCTTCGATCCTTATTTTTGATTCGTACCGATTGTGGACATCCGCCTAGGTCATTGCTTGAAACTCGAGTAGGCATTCCTTCAATTTCTAGGAAGCATCTGAACTACTGGGATTCAATCCCTTGGTGAATGCTTCAGCCGCCCATTTATCTGGGACAGCCGGGAGCAACATTCTCTCCTTCTGGAATCGAGTAACGACCTCCCGTAGTAGCTCGGACTCTCCTTGCAAGATCCTGAATATGTGAGCCTTTCGGGCGTGTACTTTTCGACCCTCGGCATGAGCCGTGATGAAAGAATCCGCGAGCATTTCAAAGGAGTCTATGGAATGCTCGGGTAACAACGAATACCACATCAAGGCTCCTTTCGTGAGGGTTTCTCCAAATTTCTTTAGCAACACATATTCAATTTCGTGAGGTGCTATTCATTTCCCTTTACCGTCGTTGTGTAGGTGGTAATATGCTCTTGGGGGTCTGAAGTTCCGTCATACTTTGGCACTTCAGCCATTTTGAACCGCTTTAGGATTAACTCTGGTGCCGCACTTGGCTTGTATAGCAACTGAGTATACTTTTTCGAGTCCGGACCTTTCAGCACTGGTGGCGCGCTTGGGATCTAGTCCATGTGGGTGTTCACTTCCCTCATAAATCATAAAAGTTCATTCTTGAAAGGATCATTCTCATTGTTGAGGACGGATCCGTTCCCCCTGCCTCATCGGAGCCATTTTCACCCCTGGGAGTGTTTGCATTATTTTAAGCTCCCGACAATGCCTGCTTCAACTCAGTCATAACCTTATCCTATCGCGCAAGGTGACCTAGAATGATCGTATGTTGCTCTTGCAAGACCCTTACCGCGTCAACAACATGTTCCTCATCAGCATCATCGGGAGTGGTCTCCTAAACATATCGAGGATATTGTCTGTCATGCACCGGTGTAGCGACATTACCCTCATTATGAGTGTCGCTGATTGAGTCCTCGAAATGCGGATGATCCCCTCGAATCTCGGGATTGTGCATGTCGTTACAGTGTTATCTGCCATTTCTTATGATTTTTTCTAAGACAAATAATCAAAACATATTTGTAAAAAAGGCAAGGATCAATTTAATTGCGCTGTCTAGGCCCCATAGTGGGCGCCAAACTATTTACCCTTAAATCGGTACAGTTGAATTTATACGTGGTTCTAGACAAGTGAATTAATTTGATCCTGAAATAATAAAATAATCAAAGAATTATGCAATACTTAACCTTAGGATATAGACGAAACAACAGAAGCAACAATGCAGGGAACAGGGTTTTCGGGCACAACAACAACGAAATGAAAAAGTAAGAAGATAAGATTGTATTGAGCTTTGTATAGAATATAGCGTAAGTTTTTCAGAAAATTCATTTTTTTAAATGACAACTGAGCTCACTATTTATATCTATGAAGGAGGTCCTAGGATCGTGCCCTTTTTAAATGTCAATTATGAGGGACATTGATGAATATGTAATGGTAAACATAAATGCCAAATTCTCTTTAACGGGTAATTGCTCTTAATGTCATGGAATATTCTCTATTAAATGCTACCGGGCGAAGAGCATTTATCACATCTTTATGCGCGTTATTCTTTCTGGTGACAAACGAAACAGCTGCCTTCGGTCTTTGGCCATTCCCCTGTCTTGAATTCCACGTGTCCCTTTTTTTGGATGGCCACGTGTCATAGCATATTTTACCTTATACATGCTAGTAACTAGTTTTATCAAGTTACCAATTATCGTCGAGATTATATATAATTACCTTAAAGTTATAACTTGATTATGTAAAATGTATTTAACTTAAACTCACTATGTAAAAATATATATATTGTGTGGGGGGAAAAAGAAGGTGAAGAGAGAACAGATATTATTAATTGAGACAGTCATGGTTTAAATCAAACTAAAAGAATTCAAACTTATGAACATTTTATTGAATATGCAGATTTCACCAATGCATCTTTAACAGTTATCTTCACCCCTACAAGCCACCAATAAAATCAAGATATTTTTAAAAAAAAACTTGATAAATTCATGGTTAATTTAAGAAAGATGGAATTGATGTCCTTTTTTCTCTTGGTATATGATTCCTTTGAGTAGTCTTGACTAAATATGGGTAAAAACTTATTTGTACCGGGTGTTTGCATTAAATGGCAATTGTCACTTTATTTAACTATAATTGTTAGTACTTAACCATAGTTAGCTATCATTTGTTTTGCCACGTGATCTTAAATATAATAATATAAATTATCCTTAATAACCTGGTTATACCCTTGTTCTCTTACAGCTTGATTGGATGGTTGTTACACATCGTTTCATAATGTATCGTATCGTATTGTATTGTATTGTATTATACTGTATCGTTTGATGAATTCAATGTTTGGATAGATTGTATCGTTAGCTGTTATTTCATGATATCACGCACCAGCAATATGAAGAATAAACTTGCAATATTATAAAGAAAAATTATGATATAGGGTAAATTTATTATTTAAAAGTTAGGGCAAATGATAAAATAAAATTATTTAATAATAATAAAAGTGAGATGAGAGAAAAAGACAAGATAACGATGCAACCACATCAAATCAGTCATTACATAAAATAGCACATTTTGTCGTTACGTAACGACTTAACGATATAATACAATAAAATTCAAATAACAACCACCAAAACAAATATCGTATTTAAAGTAACAATACTATTGCAATACAATAGGTAACAACCATCCAAACAAGTTTTTAACGGCAAATAGATCGATTGAAAATGGTGATACTTTTTTATCAATTCTTGTTGCATGCCAAGATACTCCAATAATTCTTGTGCAGTGATAAAAAGTCAAGAAAAATATTTCGTCCTTGCCATTTACATATTCTCATTTTTATAATAAAATAATCTATTAGTTCTTGTTTCCACGATTTTCCAATAATTACACTGTTGGTCACATGATTTTTACTGGTAAGTTAATTGTGAGAAATAATATTAGTTCTCCTATTCTGCTCAAACTAAGTGTTGTCCAACCATCGAAACACAATACATGCAAATACAAAAGTTACAAAAAAGCGAAGCTTTATTCCACCAAAAAGACTCTCAATTAGTTCACTGAGCAGGATCAGGCGCAATTTTATTGGCTGTAGGTGGTTGGAGTAGTAATATTGCAACCTTACATTTGATAAACCAACTTTTCCAAGAAGATTACAGGAAATAAGATAAAGACGATGACGGCAACCCTAAAACTTGGAAATTAGTTATGTTATGATTCTATTGTCTTTTTAAAAAAAATTTATTTATTGAATATAATACTCCTACTAGACCTTAATATTATCTCATAGTTAACTTAACTAAACTTGGTGTAAATTGCTGGTGGAAGAGTGGATGAAGACGGAAGTGATGTAGCAGTTGCTGGTCTTGGCAAAGATGGAGATGAAGTTGATGGAGTTGAAGAGTGAGAAGCAGCTGCATAAAGTCCAGTGCTGGTTGTTGGATGCTCGCCAACCAAAGACGGCAGGGACCCGGTACTCAGTCCCGCAGTACTGGGCACAACAATTGGGGCCCATAAACGGGAGTTGACATTATCTAGCAAATCAAACTCTTCCCAAAGTACCGAGGCATCGTCCTCAGTTGGCTTAACTCTCTCGACAGGTCGAGCAGCCTGTTGAGAAGATGAGGATCGTCGTCTTCTATGAAGAGAAGCTCCCTCATCACTAGCTTCTTCATCATCGTCGATTGTCACGTGTCTATGACCGGCCCCGAAGGAGGGCCAGTCACCATCGCTACCGGAGACAACTCAGGGGCATCGGTCTTCGCCCTCTTATTCTTTTCCCCGGCTACAGAAGAGCGCCTTCTCTTTGGTTGTTTGTCTTCCGGTCGGGGACTCCGTAAAGAAACATTTGCTCCCGAAGTAGGCCCGGAGCCACTTGTTCGAGTAAGCGCCTCCTGAAGCAGCCTCGTTGTATCAGCAGTATCAGCCAAGACATCCTCCTCGGGAATAGCAACAGAGCCTGCAAGTAGACCTAATTTCATAGACATGTTAGAAGGGATCAATCATGTTCTTCACATAAAAAGTTGAAACAGGGTGAGTTTGAATTTTCATGATTCTTGGTATTTCACCCGTATTTAGGGGCCAGTTCTTTTAACAAGCGAGTCTCGGGCATCGTAACATCCAAAATATTTTGTACCCACCGATCCAAAACTTCAATCACCGGTGGGATCCATCGAGTTGCTGAAACAAATGAAGGATGGAGGATCAATACGGTTGTAGAAAAATATTTAGTAAAAGGAAATACTAAATAAAGAGCTTACGAGTGCAGTTCCAAGCGGCTAGAAATGATGGAGTCATTGTCGGAATGATGTCGTTGGTGGCAACTGCAACGAACCGTTCCATCCACCCACGGTCGTTATCATCATCCATGCTAGACAATAAAGCATGGTGGCCACGCTTGCAGAGGTTTATCATTCCCCCACGGAAGATTTTGGGAGAATAGAGATTCATCATATGAGCTAAGGTTAGCTCCTCCCCAGTTTTCTGGCACAAACGCCGAAGACAAGCAACCGGTCTCCACACAGAAAGACTTACTTGTGACAAACACACTTGGTAACAGAGGCAAAATTCCGCAATCATAGACTCAAGCTCTCCGCTCAAAGAGAACACACCCAAAGTAAAGGAATACGTGTAAAAATATGTAAAACCCTCCTTGGGTAGGGTGACTTGCTTCGATAGATCAGGAGCAATAATTTCCAAGTCATGGCAGCGGAAGTGTTCCTTCACAGCAGGAATGCTGGAAGGGCGTATGGAAGAAAGATACCTACTAACGGCCCATGTACGAGAGTTAGCAGTAGGAAATTTCTCTTCGAAGTCTTTTGTGGTAATAAGACTTCTAGGGATGATGGAGCCCTTTGTTGGAGGAGCAGAGTCCTCGGCCTTGTTCTTGCTTTTTGAAAAACCGGTACGCTTTGAGGAAGAAGCCATTGTATGGAAGAAGGAGAAGGTTTTTCGTTTGAAGAGAATTAGAGAAAAGATGAAGAGCAAGATGCAAGTTTGATAAGGGAAGCTTGAAATATTATAAAGTATAAGAGAGAAAGTTGATACGTATAAGTAAAAGTTTTGGCAGCTAAATTCATGGCCATGATTACCTCGATAATCGGCAAAAGTTGTATTGGATTATGGGATTACACGTGTTCGGGGAATTAAATGAGGAGAGACGTGTGTCTAATCAACCGTCGGAAGCCTTCAGAGAGAATTATAGTAATTCCCGCAAAAAGAGTGTTTCTACCAACTTCCCGGTAACACAAAGTTATGTCATCAAAAAACAGGGGGACTATTTGTTTAGGGTAAAATATGCTATGAAACGTGACCATCCAAAAAATGGAACACGTGGAACCCAAGACGGGGGATGGCCAAAAATTGAAAGTAGCCTACTTTACGGGTAAACATAGCCTACTTTAATAGATTAAAGTATATTGATAGTGTCAGTATATATAACTTAAGAAGGTGAATTTTGAACATTAAGGGTGTGTTTAGTATTACAAAAAATATTTTCTCATTTTTCACTGTTTGGTTGCACAAAATAGTTTGAAAAATATTTTTCTAGCTATCACATTTTTTCTAGAAATTGGAGGAAAATGACTTTCCTAGAAAATGTTAGGAAAACATTCTCCAAAAACTCCACCTACCCTCGCATCTAACCCCAATCCCCTCCCCCTCCCCTCCCTCCCCCAACTTTAATTTTCTGTTTTTTTTCGTTTTTCTGCACCACCCACCCACCCCAACCCCGTGACCCTCCCCCCGCAATTTTTTTTTATTTTCAATTTTCTAAACCTTCTGTTTTCTGTTTTTTTATTTTTTCTGCACCACCCACCCACCCCAACCCCCCGCAATTTATTTTTTTTAAAAAAATATTTTCAGTTCTGGTTTTTTCATTTTTCAGTTTATAGGTTCGAAATTTTACGCGTTCCAAAGTTATGAGTTCGAAGGTTTATGTGTTCGGAAGTTTGCAAGTTTAAAAATTATAGAGTTTACGGGTTCGAAAGTTTAGCAGTTCAGAAATTTATGAAATTTGTGGGTTCGGAAGATTGTTGGTTCGAAAGTTTATGGGTTCATGTTTATTGTATCTAAATTATTTATGAATACTCTTGAGAAATTATTTTCCTTAATTTGCGTACCAAATACCAAAAAATGATTAAGATTACTACTTGTTTTTCAAGAAAATATTTTTTTAGAAAATATTTTTCACGAAAAATATTTTTCGTTATACCAAACACACCCTAAGTGTGGGAGAGAGAGAGAGGTGAATTATGTTTGAGTTTTGTGTTCAAGTGGGCTTTTCCACTTTAAGTTTGAACTTTTAGAATGAGGCCACCCCACAGATGAAGATAGCAATTTGAATGGCACATAATGTTTCATCTCCTAACACCACCTAAATCAGCAAAGTAATAGCAGTATGAACTGTCTAGCTAGTCGCATAAATTATATCGCAGAATATTAAATTAAGAATAATTTAATGGAGGAAATTAACGACTTAAAACTTATTAATAGTGGGAATCACCCCCATAAATTGTTTAAATTCCCTACGTGTGTCCCTAACTTGTGTAATACGCATGTATGGACCCCTTGATAATCTTTATTTGCAACACATTGCCCTATATGCTTCGAAGATAAAAGAGGACAAATAAATTAATGAATAGTAATCCTAGTTAAGCAAGTAACACACTTTTACAAATTTTTTTAATTGAAATTTTTGAGAAAAATGTTTATTCCTTAAAAATTATGTATTTCATCCGTTCCAAGAAGAATTACAATTTCCAGAGTATAAGGGCCCTACTTTTGAGCGAATATACTGTCATGGGCGACTTTCCAGCCATGCCCCATGACCCCTTGGACGCGCCCCATAGCGTCCTGGCAAGTCTCCCAACGCCTAGCACCATGGACGGCCCCATGGTCTTGGCCGTGCTAAGTGACAAACGCACATGTGCCTATGTCGCCCCACCGATAGCCCTCGCCAGCACCCAGCTGCAGGAAGATGCCAATAGCGCCGCACGCGCAGACAGCGCGCCTCTCGCTTCATTAGCAATTTTTGGACTCGGTTCTTTAAGTGCCTCAGGTCAAAATTGAGCCACAGTTCAAGTTTTCATCCGCAATTTGATAGCCAGACGGATCGGTTCAATGGCATGCTGGAGGAATATATCCTCCATTTTGTTACCGGATCTCAAAAGAATTTGGTGAAGCTTGTGGATGTTGTCCAACTATGTTTCAATTCACAAAAGAACTCTAGTACAAACAAAAACGCTTTTGAAATTGTTACCGAACATCAACCGCTACTCCCACGCACTGTGAATGCCCCAAACATGTCGAAATCTCCTGGAGCTGCTAGCTTCTCGAAGGAATAAAAGTGAAATTTGGAGATAGTGCAGAGCTATCTTGTCAAAGCCTAGAAGCGGATGAAAAAGCATGTTGATCAAAATCGTCGCTTTGTTGAATATCAAGTAGGAGACAAAGTGATGGTGAAAATCCCAAAGCGGTACTTGTTTGCAGGGGTCTATGACCCTCTCCTATTGCTAAAGTATATTAGACCCTTTTCCATTGAGAAGCGCATTGGGAAAGTTGCATACCGGGTGGATACACTACCCTGGTGGAAGATTCATCTAGTCTTTCATGTCAGCCTTTTGAAATCTTTTCAGGAAGACATGGAGGATCTTTCGCGGAGCCAACTCACAATACCCAGTATTCGAGGCCCTAATTCAATCGGAAAAAGGTAGGTAGAAGTTATTCTCGATGATCTAGTGATTCATGCTTCAAGAAAAGATCACCAAAAGTTCCTGGTGAAATGGCAGGGCTGTGATGTAGAGGAGAATACTTGGGAGAGGGGAACAAACCTCAAAGTCTACAAGAGCCTGATTGAAGATTATCTTGTAATAAGGCGTCGAGGACGTCGCCAACTCAGGTGGGGGAGAATGTCATGGGCGGCTTTCCAGCCATGCCCCATGACCCCTTGGGTGCACCCCATGGCGTCCTGGCAAGCCTCCCAATGATTAGCGCCATGGACGGCCTCGTGGTCTTGGCCGCGCCAAGTGACAAGCGTGCATGTACCTATGTCGCCCCACCGATAGCCCTCGCCAGCGCCCAAGACATGGTTGCTGTCAACGGATCTGCTTCTGCTTTGTAGGAATCTAAGTCATTTCTATTGTAAATATAGAGCAGTTTTACTTCATGTATTCCCTTGTGTCTCTCTAGCTTAGTTATGTTAAGTCATGTAATTTTGATTTATTTTTTTAAGTACTATTAGGGGGATCAAGCAATCAAACTTTCTAGCAAGCAAATAATTCTCTGTACTGGTGTCTCTCCCCTTCGACACCGTGTTGCTTTTCTGTAATAGCTTTCATTAATGCAATCAAACTTTCTTTCATTCTCAATTCTCTTTTATAGTTCTCTCCATTGCTCTTGACATTAATTTTTTTGTACGGCACTGCCAATCTCATCTAGCGTACGGAGGGGACCCCAGTTGGCGGATAGTAACTACACGAATATCGATTTCTTAGTCTTACATCACCCTTTCAAGGAATCTCAGAAAGACGGCGCGTTACAATACACATGGGAATTATATAAACTTTACAGTGAGTCATAATAGTTTATAATTAAAAATTTCTTTTAACTACTTAAAATCTTATATCTAAAAAAATTTATCGAATCCCAAAGAGTATTTGGTGTTTTGATTAAGAGTTTAATAGTTCTACACGATCGTAGTGTAAAAAAGAAATTCACACAATCAAGTCACTAATAACTAATTACAAGTAAATCTCTATAACAAAAAATAATTTGTAACTCGATAATTAAAAATGGTAACTAATTTGTCAAGTAAAACTATAGTGATAGAGTAAAGTTTTTTTTTTTTTACCTCTATATAACTTAAATCCATTGATTAATGAGCTATTGTTCAGAAGCTAGCAACCCTACTTTAAGGTTCTTCTTTAACCATATATTGAATTGAAGGCGTAATGAGGATCTTAGGAATATCTTACTTTCTTCATATATTTCACGTATCTAAACATAAGTTGTGAAAAAGCCAGAAAATAGAAAATCCCTCCTACCCTAATATACGAAGTACGTATCTTTTACTAACTTTCTCCAAAAAGATTCGTTGCTTTTCATCTTGGCGTTTACAAGCCGAGCAAGTTAACTATTTGCTCTTCCTTCCTCATGTTATCTTCTAACTGAAATCTTGTTAGTGTTGAATGTGGGAGGTTCAGTTAAAGACTTAAAGTGAAAGCAAAGATTACTGAAAAAAGGAATATGCCCCACCATAAAGATATACTCTCACGGTTTCAACTTTATATGGCAGTGATTGATTCGCCACAAATTTAAGAGAAAAAATTTGAGAAACTTTTGGTCTAAAAAACTATAGATATTTGTGTGTTAACTTGAGAAGTTTAAAGTTAAATTATTTTTAAATAAAATATGATATTCCTTTTGATACATATTTAAAAAGAAAAGTTTGACACATAAATTGAGAAAGGAGTATAAATTAAGTTCCATGCATTTAGAATATTTTTTTTTCTTTACCATCCGATTAAACTAATGTATAACATGTAATTACTTCTCGAACAAGTGTAATAAGGTAACTCGAAAAATATAATACTCCCAATAATCTACCATAACTAATTAAATTGTACTGATAATGTAAAATTTCTTTACACTATTAGTGTATATGACTTAAATTGGAGAAATATATAAATAATACGTAAAGAAATAAAAATTAAAAAGATAACGCGATTTCCTTCATTTGTATATTCTTTAGCAATTAAATATTATATTTTTCAAGTGAAACAAGCTTATAGCAGATGGAAAGATTCTAAAAAGAGAAAATATGTATATACAAACATCTGGGGGAACACTAAATCTAGTTGATGGAATGTGATGGCAACTTAAACTTTTGTTTATTTCGAAAACTTTCCACCATAATATGTGCCTTTTGTTATTGATTAATTTTTCCTAATTTCCCATAATCTTTTGATATTATTTAAACTGTTTTGGACTCAACTAGTTGTCCTATATGTTATATGTATAGTCCATTTTGCTCTTACAAGATATTTCATTGAACAGTCAGTTTTCTTCTATCCTCTATTATCAACACATATTGGCCAACTCTTTGAGTGGAGATCATGCAGCCCAGAAAAGCAATTTGATATAAAACCGAAAAAGAAAAATAAAGTTAATGCATTACTCAATAATAGTAAGCGCTGTATATTTTATTCAGACATGACAATTCTTGGCATTTCATCTTTTCTCCCCATCTCCTTTTAACCCTTATCTTTGATATCTTTATTTCCCTTTTCTTTTGATCGATATGTTGTTGCTAATCTGATGCAAAAAACTTTACATCAAAGCTCCTTTTGACAATGCAATTACGCCAAAAGAGCCCAGAAGTTTAAAACTTATATTTTTAGGGTATAGATGACTATAGGTGCCATATCTTGACGTAGAATGAGTAGCATCACTTCTTATTATCGCACAGCACGTTGAGTGCTTCTAAACAATTATAGATTTTTCCTACTATTAGTTTTGTCTAATTGTATTTAAAACTCGAGTTGGATCCTTAGATCGTGAAAGCAAAAAGAGCAGCTAGTATAATAGGTTTTGGTACTCCCTCTTAGTCTTATATATTTTCCCATATGTCTTTTTGGAACATTTGAGAGAGCACTATTTGCTAGATCCCTTTTACCATTCACAGTGTGTAGCATAGTCGAAAATCTTTTTTCTTTTTCTTTTTGATGATTAAGAAATTTGTCTCGAACCGACCCTTTGGGCCAACTGTGCAACCTTCAAAATTTAGTGATGATGTAACCACCCATTTACATTTTTTCCACTTAAATATCAGAGTTAATTCCCTTGGCGCAAATTGAAAATCTTAAAAGAGGCTAGAATACCGTTTTTCTTGAAAAATTGAGCCTACCTCTGAAAGGAGCAAGCCTTTAAACACAAAAATGCGAGTCCACGTTGTGCCACTTGAAATTTAATAGTATCCGTTGAAGTGAAATCTAACTACTATAACAATCACGCTTTAGTTTCAAATAAGTTGGGATATATGTTAAATTTTACTGACCATGTTTCTCCAACGGATTTAAAAAAAAAACGAATCTTAACTACATACACAGGGTTTTAGAGTGATACTAAAGATTACAACCATATATACACTAATCAGTTTACGATTTTTATGAATGGTGGAGGATCATTATCAGAGACTTTTTGGACCAATAAAAGAAACAATATTGATCATATGTGCTTTCATCATTCATATATAGTCTTTCCAAAAGCTTGGGTAACTGGCTTTAAAAGCTAGCTAATGGATCCACACTTAATTACGTGACCTTCTCGCATAGGAAGAGTCACCATTGTCAAGGGACAAAATAAACTGTTTGTAGTTACATTTTGGTCTACATAACCAATCATGGGGTCTTCTTAAGTCCATATCATAGTTAAAAGAATCATGTCATTTTCCAACTTAAAGTTACATTTCGCATTCCCATTTTAAAGTTTTATAACACGAGCAAGAAACAAGGAAACTTCACTCGTACTCCATGAAATATCCCACTTTATTCTATCTTATATGACATACTTTCGGTTTAAAAAAAATGAATTAATCTAAATGATAGTCCATCCAATTGCTTAAAGTAAAAATATTTGGTACATATTCGTGCATATATTCAAATAGGAAAAGTAATTCATATATAATATATATATAATATTCGTACATAATCAATGTATAGTTTATGTATATCGATTAGGAAAAGTAAATAGTGAATGCCGGCTATCAATGTAAAGATTCCTTTAATCAATCCCAAAAAGAATAACACATTTTTATTTGTATAACAACAATTTAACTTTTTAACTTTTCAGTAATATATTGTAATGATATGATTTTATAGCTTTTGTTTTTAAGAAAAACTATGACATGTCTAAGATTACTATGTAATTTTTTTTTCTTAAACATCGTGTCCAGTCAAACGTCTTTATATAAAATGACACAAAGAGAGTAGCACTGTTGAACTTTTTTTTTTTTTTTTTTTTTTGTGGTGGGGGGTGGGAGGAAGTAGCCACAGGAGTGAATGAAATGGCATGCAAGAAGTGGTGCATGCAAAACCAATTAATTGAAGTAAAGTATGTAAAGAGGACGTTTCACAATAATTCAAATAAGTTAGTGCCTTAGAGGAGAAGGAAAATGACAAAGAAAGAAAGGGAATTATAGGAGGAAAAAGAAATAGAGATCCAAAGAGGAAGAAGAGTTCCAATAAAGATGGATCAATAATGAAACACAATTGAAACTAATTATTTTCCTAGTTTCAAGTGGCCTAATATATCTAGTGTAGTTCCATAAAGAAATCAAGCTGTTATCAAGAATATTCTAAGCTATCCTTTAACTAGAGACAGATCACTATATTCACCTCATTTGAACGACACTCAGATAAAAATAAGTCATTTAAAGAAAACAAATTAATTGAAAAAGAACGAAGCACTTATATAGAAAACAAAGAGTATAGATTAAGATTAAACTGTTCCATTGGAAGTCAATATTCAAAGCCTACTAGCAAATTAGCAATTCCTGTACAAGATTCTATATTTCCTTTTCCAGACGGTCAGAGTTTTCAGAATTTTCTGTTTGAGAGACAAGTCATAATCTTTACTTTGACTGCAGTACGTGATAGGCAAAGACGTTGCATATTATTTCACCCATCAAATTTGGCCAGAGAGAATCAGTTCTAAAAAATACAGTAGCTCAATTAAAAATATTTAATTCACACTCGATGTTTATATCAAATTAAATAATTTAATTTTAAAAATTATAGATTAATATGAAAATAAATACATGTCACTTAACCATGGTTTAACTGATATATAAAATTAATACACTCAGACACATGTGTATACGGTCGAAATAGATTCCGGCCTTCCTATGTTCGATCGAGTCCGAATGGTAAGCAACCGGAGTGGGATTTTGGGATGAGTCCCGAAGACAGTACAAACGAGCCTCAAGTTCCAAAGACTAATCGGGGAGTCGGCTCGATACTATTATCCAGCCCACGACCAAGTCGATCCGCAAGGCAACGTGAGGGTGGTCGGATAAGCGCTACACCCACCCCGAAGGTCGAACTCAAGCCAAAGCCGAGGGCTCGACCCAATAACGAGTTCGAGCCAGTATCGAGCTCGCAGACAAGAGTCGTTACAACCACACTAAGAGAGAGAATCTTGGCGGGAATCGAGAAAGAGACAATTCATCATGGGTTCTCCATTATATATTTTTTTATTGTGAATAAAGTAGGATCCCTCTACTATAAAAGGGGGAATCCTTGTAAGCATACAAAAATCTGGCATACGGTAACAAAAGATCACTTCTCATATTGAAAGATATCCCCTTGTGCTCATTTTACTTTATCTTATTCATTCTTTTTGCTCACTATTCTCATTCTAATAGTCAAGAACATAGATATTACTATTTCTCTATACGTTTTGTATCAAATTATATCACATATCTTTAGAACCATATTCAAATTTAACTTTATCTGATTTTTCGGGTAAACAGTTTGGCGCCCACCGTGGGGATAAGGATAACAGTGATTGTTTGATATAAATCTGCAATACATACCAGTTTACAATTTCGAATCAGCAATGGCTTTACCTATCGACCACGAAGCCGACCTTCAAGATGAAACCAACAACTTGGTACCCCGGGCCGGAAGGCCACTTGACGATGGCACTGAAGCTCGAATCGAAGTACCTGAAATTCGAGCCAAAGTACCACTAGATGTCAATTCGCAAGTGGCTCTTGAGGCAAACCAATGTTCCGAATCGGAAAAAAGCATTTAGGGCGGTACTCGATCCGTAGCTCAAGACACCCATAACGTGGAGGAAATCGGAGTCAGCTTATGATCTTCGAGATGTTACAAGCCCAACAAGTAGTGATAGCTCAGTTGCATAGCCAAACTCATATACAAAGCAGGCCAGATCCCAATCCGCTTCGAGAAATCACACCGAGAATGGAGCCCGCCATAGTGAATTCAAATAAGCAAGAATCAGGGACCACTCCCGAAATTACTAAATTATTCGAGGAACTCACAAAACGAGCCAAAGCCAACGACAAGAGAGTGAAAACGTACAATGCTAGGGTCGATCAGATCTCGGGAGCTCCACCAATGATAAAAGGGCTGGATTCGAAGAAATTCATACAAAAGCATTTTCCCTCGAGTGCGGCCCCAAAACCAATCCCCAAAAAACTCTGTATGCCCGAAATTCCCAAATATAACGGTACGACCAATCCCACCGAACATGTCACCTCTTACCAATGTGCCATCAAGGGTAACTATTTGGAGGACGATGAGATCGAATTCCGTATTGTTGAAAAGGTTCGGGGAGACCCTCTCGAAGGGAGAGATGATTTGGTATCACAATCTGCCGCCAAATTCCATCGATTCAATTTGCCATGTTAGCAGATTCGTTCGTAAAGGCACATGCTAGTACCATAAAGGTTGCAACAAGGAAATCAGACCTCTTCAAAGTAAAGTAAAGGGGTAATGAAATGCTAAGGGAATTCGTATCTCGATTTCAAATGGAATGCATGGAACTGCCACCGATCACAGACGATTGGGCCATCCAAGCTTTCACCCAAGGGTTGAACGAGCAAGGTTCAATAGCATCACGTCGGCTGAAGCAAAATTTGATCGAGTATCCAACAATAACTTTGGCAGATATACACAACCGATCAGTCGAAAATTAGGGTCGAAGATGACCAGTTGGGAGCTCCGTCTGGATCCATGCATCAGAACAGGACAACTATTAAAAACCAAAGGGAGATTGACAGAGAACAAAGGTCGAACAGAGACTGATATCAACCGTACGTCGCAGAACAGATGAATAACGGTTCAACACGCAATATCGCTCGGAACAATCAAAGGAGTGATCGAGGGCAAAAAATTTCGTCGGCTTTTGAGCAAGAGTGGATTTGATAAATATGCCGATCCTATGGAAGCACCTCGGCTATCGGAGTACAATTTCAGCATCGACGTATTGGGCATTATATCGGCGATCAGAAAAATCAAAGATACTAGGTGGCCCAGACCCATGCAAACCGACCCTTCCCAAAGGAACCCAAATTCGATGTGCAAGTATCATGGTACGCATGGCCACAAGACTGAGGAATGCAGACAATTGAGAGAAGAGGTAGCTCGCCTATCCAATGAGGGCCACCTTCGAGAGTTGCTCAGTGACCGAGCTAAGAATCACTTCATAGAAAGGGACGCCGGCAAAAGAGATAAACAAGAGGAACCTCTGCAAATCATTCACATGATCATCAGTGGGGTCGATATTCCACGGGAACCCGTTCTCAAATACGGCAAGATATCGGCCACAGGGGAAAAAGGAACCCGAGGTTATGCACCCGAGGGCACTTTATCATTCGGAATCGAAGAAGTCGAAGGCATCTCTCACCCTCACAATGACGCTCTAGTAATTTTTATCCTATTAAATAAAATTCAAATTAAGAGCATCTTAGTGGATCCAGGTAGCTCTGCAAATATCATTCGATCTTGGGTAGTGGAGAAGCTCGGTTTACAGAATCAAGTCGTGCCCGCCGCTCCGGTCTTAAACGGCTTCAATATGGCCAGTGAAACAACTAAAGGGGAAATTATCCTGCCCATAAATGTGGTTGGAACCATCCAAAACACCAAGTTCCACGTAATCGAAGGAGATATGAGGTACAATGCTTACTCGGAAGACCATGGATCCATAATATGAGGGCAGTACCTTTGACTCTATACCAAGTAATGAAATTTCATACGTCGAACAGTGAGAAGACAGTGTACGGGGAGCAACATGCTGCGAAGGAAATATTTGCGGTCGATGAGATAACACTGATACTAATGACGTCGGCCTCAGAAAGGTCGAGCATAATAAATTGGCGAGGAACTAAAAAGCAATCACGGCAACCGGTCTCGACCGAATCGGTGAAACAGGAAATAGATGATAACGAGGAAGAATTTCCGACACCTCGAGCTCTCTTCGTCCCCGACGACACCGACGCCACCCCAGTCGACGATCGAAGAACTGGAGCAGGTTATATTAACCAAACATCTGCCCGAGAAAAAGGTATACCTGGGTAAGGGGTTGACCCCCGAACTCAGAGAAAAACTCATTCAATTTCTTATTAACAACATATATTGTTTTGCTTGGTCTCATTTAAACATAGCAGGGATCTCACCATCGATAACAACGCACCAGCTGAGCTTGGACCCTAGGTTCAAACCGATGAAGCAAAAAAAAAGACCCCAATCCGAGGTGAAACACGCATTCGTAAGAGATGAGGTAACTAAACTTCTCAAAATAGGGTCAATTCGAGAAGTGAAATATCCCGAATGGTTGGCCAATGTGGTTGTAGTCCCCAAGAAAGGGAACAAATTTAGAATGTGTGTAGATTATAAAGATCTAAACAAAGCATGCCCCAAAGATTCCTTTCTACTACCTAGAATCGATTGCTTAATCGACGCCACGGCCGGCCACGAGATCCTCACTTTTCTCGACGCCTACTCCGGGTACAATCAAAGTAGCATGGACCCGGAGGACCAAGAAAAAACTTCGTTTGTCACTAAGTATGGAACCTATTGTTATAATGTAATGTCGTTCGGGCTAAAAAACGCAGGGGCTACGTACCAACGCCTAGTGAATAAAATGTTCGAAGAACAAATAGGTAAATCAATGGAAGTTTACATTGATGGCATATTAGTTAAGTCCCTGCGCGCAGAGGACCATTTGGCTCATTTGCAGGAAACATTCAAAATTCTAAGAAAATACAACATGAAGCTCAACCCCGAAAAATGTGTTTTCGGGGTCGGATCGGGAAAGTTCATAAGCTTCATGGTGTCGGATAGGGGGTCGATATCAACCCCAACAAAATCAAAGCCATCGAAGACATCACCGTCGTGGATAGTGTGAAAGCAGTGCAAAGGCTGACCGGACGGATAGCTGCCTTAGGCCGATTCATTTCAAGGTCGTCAGATCGAAGCTACAGAAAGAATAACGATTTCACCTGGACCCCGGAATGCCAACAGGCACTAGAACAACTGAAGCGGTACCTATCGAGTCCACCATTACTTCACACTCTGGAGGCAGATGAGAAGCTTTACCTATACTTGGCAGTATCGAAAATCGCTGTGAGTGGTGTCCTAGTGCAAGAAGAGCAAGGTACGCAGTTTCCTGTTTATTACATAAGTCGGGCCTTAGGAGAGGCAAAGATTAGATACCCACACTTAGAGAAACTGGCGCTTGCATTGATAAGCGCATCTAGAAATTTAAGACCATACTTTCAATGTCACCCCATATGCGTTTTAACCACTTACTCACTCCGAAATATTTTGCACAAGCCCGAGCTATCGCGTCGACTGGCCAAATGGGCCGTCGAGCTCGGTGGGTACGATATCGAATATCAGGCTCGGACGGCCATCAAGTCCCAAATTCTAGCCGACTTTACACCGACCCTTGTACCCGAAGTTGAAAAGGAACTCTTGTTAAAATCGGGTACATTGACGGTGGTTTGGACCCTCTACACATATGGTGCTTCAAATGTGAAGGGTTACGGGCTTGGCATCGTACTAAAGCCTCCCATGGGTGGCATTATTAGGAAATCCATCAAAACTACTAGATTAACTAATAATGAGGCCGAGTACGAGGCCATGATTGTAGGTATCGAGCTAGCTAAAAGCTTGGGAGCAGAAGTCATCGAAGCCAAATGTGACTCTTTGTTAGTAGTAAACCAAGTGAACAAAACTTTCGAGGTTCGAGAAGAAAGGATGCAGAGGTATTTGGACAAACTACAGATAACTCTATACCGTTTCAAAGAATGGACCCTACAACATGTACCTTGAGAACAAAACAGTGAGGCCAACGCACTCGCAAATCTGGGGTCATCGGTCGAAGAGGATAAGATCGACTCGGGGACTGTCGTTCAACTCTCGAGATCTATAATCGAGGGTGGGAACGCCAAAATAAATTCCACATACTTAACCTGGGATTGGAGGAACAAGTACGTTGAATACTTAAAAACGAAAAACTCCCATAAGACTCTAAAGAATCTAGAGTTCTACGAACCAAAGCTGCTCGATTCACGTTGGTTGAAGATGGAACGTTGTACAGAAGGACGTTCGACGGACCACTGGCAGTGTGCTTAGGGCCAGGGGACACCGATTATATTTTACGGGAGGTCCATGAAAGCACTTGTGAAAACCACTCCGGCGCCGAACCACTAATTCACAAAATCATCAAAGCGGGATACTACTGGGATAGCATGGAAAAGGACACTAAGGAGTTCGTTCGAAGATGTGATAAATGTCAAAGGTTTGCACCGATGATCCATCAACCAGGAGAGCAGCTTCATTCGGTCATCTCTCCATGGCCATTTATGAAATGGGGAATGGATATCGTCGGCCCTCTACCATCGGCCCCAGGTAAAGCTAAATTCATTTTGTTTATGACTAACTATTTCTCTAAATGGGTTGAAGCATAAGCGTTCGAAAAGGTAAGAGAGAAAGAGGTTATAGATTTCATCTGGGATCCATCGTGTGCAGATTTGGTATACCAGCGGAAATAACATGTGACAATGATAAGCAATTTATCGGAGGTAAAGTGACAAAATTTCTCGAAGACCATAAAATAAAAAGGATACTATCAACACCATATCATCCTAGTGGGAACGGACAGGCCGAATCAACGAACAAAACTATCATCCAAAACATGAAGAAAATATTAAACGAGGCTAAGGATATCGGACAACATCTAAATCCAATACAGGAGCAACTCCATTTTCTCTAGTATATGGATCCAAAGCCTTAATTCCGGTCAAAGTCGGGGAACCAAGCGCAAGGTTTCGACATGCTTCGGAAGAATCGAACTACGAGGCAATGAATACTAGCCTCGAATTATTAGACGAAAAACGAGAAGTGGCACTAGTTTGAATGGCTGCACAAAAATAACAAATCGAGAGGTACTACAACAGAAGAACCAATCTCCTCCATTTCAAGACCGGGGACTTGGTCCTAAGGAAGGTCACTGTCAACACTCGAGATCCTAATGAAGGGAAGCTCGACCCAAATTAAGAAGGACCCTATCGAGTCCTCGATATAGTCGGGAAAGGGTCTTATAAACTTAGGGCAATGGATGGAAAACCACTACCAAACAATTGGAACATATCGCTTCTCAAACGATATTACTGTTAAGGTATAATTTTCTCCTCTCTATCATCTATATACGTTCATTGGACGCTAACTCATTGCAGGAATTCGACTAAAAATATCAAGACCTCCGGTTTCAACGAGGCAAATGGGTTTTATCCCAAATGGGTTTTTTCCGGCAAGTTTTTTAATGAGGCAACAATTATGTGCTACTCGAGGACAAAATCAGCAGTATCTGAGGCTCCTTCATAATCAACCTCGAATACTGGGGGGCTACCAATCGAGTAAATCAAGTTCAGCACAAAAAAAGTTATTTTCATATCTAATTCTTGTCGAACAGGGTCTTGATAGAGAAAAGTGTAAGGGCCAAATGGTAAAAACGAGTCATGCCCACGTAGTTTTGCTCGAACCCTGGCACAAGATACAAATACATGTATAATGACATAAAGGAGAGCTTCTAATTTCAGATATCTCACACTTTGAAAAGATTTTCCTGCTTCATGATTCAAACAGGTTAAAAAGCCTACGGGCTAAGATATTTTGAGTTCGAGTTCGAAACGATCACTCACTCAATTATTTAAGCCTAAGGATTATTCTACCTCGAGTTCGAGCAATCACTCACTCGATCATAAAAAGCCTATGGGCTAAGATATTTTGAGTTCGAGTTCAGAACAATCACTCACTCAATTATTTAAGCCTAAGGGCTATCCTACCCCGAGTTCGAGCAATCACTCACTCGATCATAAAAAGCCTACGGGCTAAGATATTTTGAGTTCGAGTTTGGAACAATCACTCACTCAGTTATTTAAGCCTAAGGGCTATCCTACCTCGAGTTTGAGCAATCACTCACTCGATCATAAAAAGCCTACGGGCTAAGATATTTTGAGTTCGAGTTCGAAACAATCACTCACTCAATTATTAAAGCCTAAGGGCTATCTTACTTCGAGTTCGAGCAATCATTCACTCGATCATAAAAATCCTACGGGCTAAGATATTTTGAGTTCGAGTTCGGAACAATCACTCACTCAATTATTTAAGCCTAAGGGCTATCCTACCTCGAGTCGAGCAATCACTCACTCGACCATAAAAAGCCTACGGGCTAAGATATTTTGAGTTCGAGTTCGAAACAATCACTCACTCAATTATTAAAGCCTAAGGGCTATCTTACTTCGAGTTCGAGTAATCACTCACTCGATCATAAAAGGCCTACGGGCTAAGATACTTTGAGTTCGAGTTCAAAAACAATCATTCACTCAATTATTAAAGCCTAAGGGCTATCTTACTTAGAGTTCGAGCAATCACTCACTCGATCATAAAAGGTCTACGGGCTAAGATATTTTGAGTTCGAGTTCGAAACAATCTCTCACTCGGCTGTAAAAGCTACGAAGACCGAATTCGATGGAATCGTATATAAAAGCATTCACAAGGCATAAATGAAATCTTCAAGAAGCAAGGTAGTAAAAGAAAAAGATATTTGTATAGATATATATACAAGGGTGGTTTACATAAATAGATGCAACATAGAAGAAGCTAAGGGCTAAGCTTTTGGGTTATCATCGAGAGCGGTCTCTTCTCTACCAAGCCCCCCCCCCCATCTTCGGACCTGTTCTTGCTACCATCATCATCATCATCATTGCCATCAGAAGCCAAGGCTTCAGCTTCAGCTTCAGTTTCGAGCTCTTTAGCCTTTTTTATCTCTTCAGCAAGGTCGAAACTTTGAGCATGTATCTCCTCGAGGGTCTCCCTCTGAGATCGACACTTAGCAAGTTCGGCAACCCAATGTGCTCGAGTGTCGGCAGTATCCGCCGCCTCTCGTGCCTCTATCTGAGCAGCCTCAGCATCAGCCCGATACACGGAAATGGACTTGTCCGCCATGACTTTCGACGACTCAACCTCCGCCTTGGCCTCAGCAAGCCATGTTTCAAGCTCCTCGATCCTCTTAGCCCGAGCCGAACCCTTTTGCTTGACGCTTCAAAGCTGAACATCGCCCGATAATAATTTGGCCAAGATGGTTTCTTTTTCCGCAGCCAGGCGGTCGATAGTCTCCTTCCACCGATACATTCAGCCTTGATTTGATCGACTTCATCCCGAAGTAACCCGATCTTTTCAACCTTTTGATGAAGCTGAGATAACGAAGGGTTAACTTTCATAGTTGGTCAAACCCATACTCTAACAGAACGAGGCTCACATGCTTATCTAGTTTGGCCTCTTCTTCACGAGCCTTAGCCAAATCTGCTTGGAGGTCCTTTATAGCCTCGTCCTTTTGGCTGCAAAGAAGTCGCAGGGCATCTCTCTCCCTCGAGACCTTTTGAAGCTCGACCTCACACTGGCTGAGGTCGACTCAAAACCATTTAATGGCCTGCACAGTAGGGAAAAAACACAAGTCAAGTTTGGAAAAGAACGAAGAAACCAAGTACAGTAAAATCATTACCCGAGAAATGAAATGTTGGGCCTCTTCTAAGAGAAGAGAAGTGTCACCAATGTCGGAGGAATCATCGACTCCAGTAAAGAAATCCCGAAAAGGGTCCCCTACACTAGAGCCTCCGCCCATATCGGGGGTCTTCAATTCTCGAGCTTCCTTTAACGCCTCTTCAGAAAAGGTTGGAAGAGAAGGCAAATGACCCACTGTCATAGTCCCAAGCGAATCGCTCGGGATGCTCTGATCGAGACTCGGGGTACCGGAACCGACCTCGGTCGGTACAGCCACCATCGGCTCAGAAGCTCTGGCAACCTCGATAGCTTTCGCAGATCGGATCACCAAAGCCGAGGCATCATCTTTTTCTTCTTCTTCTTCTTCTTCTTCTTCTCTTAGTCGTTGGACCGAGACCATCGAAAGAGAAATTGCCTTCCTCCTCACCCTTCGAGTTTTGGGCTTGGGGTCCTTTGACCAAGAGACAGTTTTTCGCTTCTTATCTTTTCCCGGTTCCGGGACCTGGGACTTGGTTCCTTCCTCACCACTCGAAGGCCTCAAAATGGCATCTTTGGTTACACCTGCGTAAAAGGAAATCAGTAACGAATGGAGCATAAAAAACATTTCAAAGAACACGAGAAGTAACCCTTACCATGATTCTTGGCCTCCCATCTACCTTTTTGCCAAATCATGCCAAGCGCGTTCGGCATAAAAGGAAGTCGAGGCTAACTTCCGAACCTAATCCTCGAGGTCGGGTACCGCTTGTGGCATCCTAGGGGCAGTTGTATATCGGAGAAAGGCATCAGATAAAATCGGAAAAAGATACGAAAAGCAACGACTTATGAAAACCACTTACGGTCGAAATTCCATTCCTCGGGGAACGACATCTTCTCTTCCGAAATGAGGTCACGGGACCTCACCCGGATATAACGGCCCATCCAACCCCGATCCTTGTCTTCGTCGATAATCGACATCAAAGCCTTTGATGCCCGACAATGAAGCCTGATAAGTCCTCGAAAGATTTGAGGCCGATACAATCGTATGAGGTGATTCAGGAAAAAATCCAGCCCCCCGACCTTGTTGGAGAAGAAGCGAAGTAAGGTTACTATACGTCATAGAGAGGGATGAATTTGACCAAGGGTGACCTGATATCTTTTGCAAAAATCAATGATCACCGAGTCGACGGGATCCAACGTGAAGGGGTAAGTGTAAACACTTAAAAAGCCCTCCACATGAGTGATGACGCTCTCTTCGGGAAAGGGAATTTGCAACACAACCTCGGTACCCCAGTTGCAGTCTTTCCTCACAGCCTCAAGATGACCCTCCGTTGTCGAGCACATGTATATCGACACATGCTCACATCGACCCGAAACAGATGAAGGATTCTCAACCTTAAAATCGATCTTCAGAGTACACGGGCCGGGAACATACTCATAGGTAGGCGGCTCCACCGGCGCCTTGTCACCGGACGGCCGTGAAGAAGAAGCTTCTCCTTGTGAGGTACAGTTTTTGAAATTTTGGCCATTGATATGAGAGAAAGAAAGGCAAAGGAAGATGAAAAGTTGATGATACCAAATGCTGGTGTAGATGGCTCTGCAAGCGGCGAAATAGAGAGAGAGGATAAGAAAAGTTGGAAGAGTGAAGACGTAAAAATGGTAAATGTTAGATGTAGGGGTTATTTATAGGCTTACATCATGACGGTTCAGTATCAGTGGTGGCCGACCACCGTATGACATGCATTAAATACCTTGAAAGACTAAATCGATGGGACAACTATCACATACGTCATGATCGAGCCCTATGAAAACGTCAGCTTATAACACGATCGAACCGTCGAAAAGCATATCGATTCTCACCACATCCTTCCTGAGAAACGGGGGGACTATCTGTATACGGTCAAAATGGATTTCGGCCTTCCTACGTTCGATCGAGTCCGAATGGTAAGCAACCGGAGTGGAATTTTGGGATGAGTCTCGAAGACAGTACAAACGAGCCTCAAGTTCCAAAGACTAATCGGGGAGTCGGCTCGATACTATTATCGATCCCACGACCAAGTCGATCCGCAAGGCAACGTGAGGGTGGTCGAAAATGCGCTACACCCACCCCGAAGGTCGAACTCAAGCCAAAGCCGATGGCTCGACCCAATAACGAGTTCGAGCCAGTATCGAGCTTGCAGACAAGAGCTGTTACAACCGCACTAAGGGAAAGAATCTTGGCGGGAATCGAGAAAGAGACAATTCATCATGGGTTCTCCACTATATGTTTTTTTTATTGTGAATAAAGTAGGATCCCTCTACTATAAAAAGGGGAATCCTTGTAAGTATAAAAAAATCTGACACACGGTAATAAAAGATCACTTCTCATATTGAAAGATATCTCATTGTGCTCATTTTACTTTATCTTATTCATTCTTCTTGCTCACTATTCTCATTTTCATAGTCAAGAACATAGATATTACTATTTCTCTATATGGTTTGTATCAAATTATATCACATATCTTTAGAATCATATTCAAATTTAATTTTATCTAATTTTTCAGATAAACAACATGCTTGCATTAATTGGTTTGGCGCATAATAGTTCGATTGTACCATAGTGGTTGCTATTTTCGTCCTACGCATTTGTAATACTCATAATAATATGGTATATATAGGACTTAAAAGGCTCTTGAAAAATTTACGAAGGTGTTTGATAATCTTGTTATTCTTGCTTTGGGGTAGGATTAGCGCCTCATAACTAAACAGGAATCTATTATTTCTTTTTCCTAGTGAAGGGAAAACATTGCAATAGTGTTTTTTTTTTCTCTGTAAGGAAGCACTAATATATATATATATATCGAAATTAAATGGAGAAAAGCATGTCTGGAGTAAAGAACAGGGGAGACAGGTAATCACGATGTTGGAATGTGTTCTTTTCTGTTTAGATAATAAGAACTTAAACACGGATTAGGCTAAAAATAAATTTTTAAAATACTAAATCAAAACATCTCATAATGGTGATTTTATGTAGTCAAGTCCACCTTATTTTGCCTTTACAATTTGCCTTTGCTTTTGTCTCCTTATCCCTGTCAAGCAGCAGTTGATAGCTTTAGTTTTACAAGTGGGATTATTAAAAATGTTACACGTTAGCTCCCTAATCCAATAACATTAATTTAGTAATTATCCTCGGCCAATAAATTGCCATTTTCTTATCTTTTTTGTAATCTTAGGAATAGAATGTCAGAGATAAAACTTTTAGTAACATTTGACATGTTACTATACCGAAAGATATTCCTTCCTTTTTTTTCTTTTAAGTAAAGGTAACAAAGTTAGTTACACCTTTATTGTGTTGTAACACCTCACCATCACTTTGCTTAAATCCCTAATTGTTGTACAAGAAATCTTTAATCTTTTTACCTCATCATATGATTTCTTTAGGTATTTTATTGGATATGCACACGATTCTGTGTTAGGTATATGGTGTAATACTGTAATTGATGAACTTGCTGGCCAATTACCTAGCAAGTAGCAACTTTATTATTTAAAATAATACTATATCAAAAGTAAGTAAAATAAACACATAAAAATAACGTCTCAAATATTGTCACGTAAAGTTGATATCTACGTATAAGGGCGAGTGTCAGTCTACACCAAGTCAATATTTAACATGTCAAAGTAGTTAACGAAACATCAAGATTTCGTATTAAATTTTACATTCTTATATAAATTTTTAGTAAAACTAATCGTTTGTATATGTATCAATCAAAGTTTAATAATAGTAGTTAGAATTCTTGGGAATCTATATGGAACTGCATATGAGTGTTGTTTTTACAATGTCCATATATATACACTTTAATGATAACACGTTACACTTGCTTAGCGGATACGACATTTACTTTATAAATCTCTACATACAAAATTCTTTTAAGAGTACAACTAAATGTTTAATGACAAAGAGTGTCATGCCACAAACCCTAATAGTGTAATCTCCTTTGAAAAGACTTGGAGGATGCCAATAAGCCAAATGTCATTTCTTCTTTTCCGCATTATAAAAATCACTTAAGATAAAAAGAAAATGGCATTAACCTGAATGAGTCATGGGGATGGCCCGTTGAAATATGTGTGGTCATCACTAAGGAGTGTGGTGGAATAATTAAAAAAATTTGATCTTTAATTTGAAATCTCGGGTTTGAATTTGAGAAGAAAGAATATTTTGTTTATAGAATGTTCATCCTTCTAATAGTGAGCCTTATCGGCGTAAATCTAAATTAACCCGTGAATTTCGAATACCGAATGATTAAATCGAAACAATAAAAATTTTGTCATGGCTATGTGTGGTGCACACTCTAGGTGGATAGGTCAGTTAAGCACTTAGGGGCCGTTTGGTAAGGTTGTTTGGTATATTAAAATAAACTTGCATTGTATAGGGGTGTATACATGCCTATTCATGTATTAAAAACCATGATATTACTAATGCCATAATTTGTTATGTATAAGTTATACATAGGATAATACCAACTATGGTGTATAACTAATACATGCATAGGTTGAAAAACAATACCAAATAAGAGATTAATAACATCAAAGTTAATATATGTATTAATTTCCCTTAATATATCCTTCCAAACGACCCCATACAGCTCTATTAGAATCAAGTTGTTTTGCATTCCAAGGCTCTGAATACTATATAGTAAACTCTTTCTTAATCATATGAGTATATAAATATGTAAGTGTGTATGTTTTAATTTCCTATGTCTTTGTGTGTGTAAATTTTTGTATAATGATACATAAGCATCAACAGTTGACAAAAAGTATATCAGAAAGACAGTCAACTTCTTTAGTACTTTAAAATCTTTCAAAACTAGTTGTATTTCTTTTGTTTTCCTTCTCTGCCTTTATCCAGCTGGGGATAATTAAATTTGCCTCTATATACACAAACTTTCTTTCTTTCTTTCTTTCTAGCCATATGGTCGGATTCTTGTATCTCCTTAAGCATTGATTCTCTTTACTTTTTTAGTTTGAATTAAGGTTTCTTCAAATAACCAAGAACCAGTTTGCTGCCTCTAATTTGCTTTAAGAGTAACTTCACACTGATGAACAGGTTGGTCTTTTGTTTTTTTGGCTCAATTTCTTGTTGTTTGTTTCTTGATATTTTATTTTGCTTCTGTTTTACTTGGTAAAATCAACCTATTGGACAACCATCAAAGAAACATAGTTATTTAATCTTTATGCAGATACTTTCTTATGCTTCAGCCATGTTGCTAAGGGACAGTATAAGAAATTGCAAAGTTACAACTGTAATTACATGTATTGCTATGTTATGACATTTCTTTCTTTGTATTTACTTATTACATGTAATATTCTGGGTGAATTGAGACCATATTTTTTGAAATTTGTTTATGCATCATATTTTAAGGTTTACAGTCCGTTATGAAGTATGATAACATTGATAATCCACTCTGTAATTCCACTTCTTTAATTAGTGGTTTTTGCCACATTCCTGTTCTTTTAGGCAGACCAAGATTATGTATGCGGTGTGGTGTGTGAGTGAAGAAGAATATTCCCTTTAGTCATATGCATAGGCTAATTCAATTTATCCATCATTTGATTAGTTTTGTTGATTTCCATGTTGCCCTTTATCTCTTTTGGTTGAAATCCTTATCTGAATCCATCTTTTCTTTTCCTACCTTGGTTTTCCTTTCCATGATTTCTTAAAAAGAAAAGGTCTAGATGTTGTTTAAAAGTCATAAGCTTTACAAGTCATGCCACTTAGAGTAGCCAACTGAAAATTGGAGATAACTGTGAAACTTCACATGATTTCTCTTTGATGAGCGGATAAACAATCGATAAGTGTTCCTTTCTAATCTTTTCCCAAATGAAAGCTAAGTGGCAACGTTATACTTCCCCCATTTAAAGGTCAATCTGGTTTATGCAATAACATTTTCCTTACAATGTACTGCGTGAAAATTCAATTCATTTTAGGCCGAAACTTAGTCTATGAACATGTCATATATTCATAGTAGAAACATTGTCCTCTCAGATACATGGAAGATTTCATTGCTAGAGTTGTTGCACGCTGATGGGCGATGGCTTAGTCTTTTGATCTCTGCAGCCTTTTTTGTCCAATATAATTTGGAAGTGCCTCTTGTATCTTCCTAATCTCATTATGCATAGCTGTTTGTTTTTTACTCCTATGATACTTCGACTTAGTTTCCGAGGCATGGCTTTTCTGCCATAGGTCTGCAGCTTTCTCCTGAGGTAATCTCAAAGCCGCATGTAATTAATGTAATTTTGGTGTTTCTGTTTCTGAATTCAGGCCATGAACATGACTTCTCCAACAACTCAATTTGCCCCCACAAGAAGGATGGGTATATATGAACCGTTTCACCAGATGAGCGTGTGGGAAGATGCATTTAGAGGCGACATTATGCCTAGCGCTGATCCATGTATGGTTTCACAGCCAAACGACAGGCCAGATGACAAGGTAAGGCAACATATATCCTTGTTTTGGCTTATAAAATTCTAGCTAATGTAGTTTTCAGGCTGATATCTTCCGCTGGTTACTGTAGTCGGGATATACGTCTGGTGAACAACATATGCCCTCTGGCTCTGGGGATAATCAAACACCGAGGAGTACTTCAGAAAAGGTGGGTTTTTTGGGTTTATGTATCCTATGGAAATTATTGAAACCTCCGAATGAACCATCCTTAAGTAGAGCACTTCCACATTTTGTGCAAATTTATCCAAATGAATAAATAGAAAGAGTAACCTCTGATGTGGAAGGTAACATATGTTCATATGGAATGACAGGTACAACGACGTTTAGCACAAAATCGTGAAGCTGCCCGTAAAAGCCGTATGCGGAAAAAGGTAAAGGAAATTTTAGTCATAAAATTCGTTGCAGCTGTAAATGTTTAGGAAACTTTTAGTCATAAAGTTCCTCTTGTTTCCTTTCTTTGCCGTTTTCACAGGCTTATGTTCAGCAGCTGGAAACAAGCCGTTTGAAGCTGGCGCAACTTGAGTTAGAGCTCGAGAGAGCTAGACAGCAGGTCAGGGACATCATCCCTTGCATATTTCATACTAATAAATACATATATCTGTGCTCTCATTTTGGTTTTCATCATTTCCTTTTGACATTACGAAATGGCTTATTGCAGGGACTATACGTGTTAGGTTCAAATAGTAATATGGGGCTACTCGGAACAATTAATCCAGGTATGGGGATAGAGGAATTGTCACTCAATAATTTATGCATCATTATAGCAACTACTGATCTGTGTTGAGTGATCTACCAATTTGACGTTTAAACTATGGAAAATTTCACGTTTTCGTTTCTCACTGCCCATTGTTTATTTTAACCTGCAAGATGCTTATGACAATAAGAAAACAGTTTATAGGTGCAGAGTTTAAATTTGTTTTCTTGAACATATATGTGCCTTTACTCTGTAGGAAACTGTTCTGTTAACAGATCTCAACGTTTCCAAATGAGAAAGAATTTGCATATTTTTTCATTGTTCCATCAAAATCTTGAAAGTACACTTAGCCATCCTTCTAAAGTTAGTGAAAGTATAGACTAAATACAGTGTTTCATTAGTTTATGTTTCACATTGTCCTCTTACTAAAAGTGCGCTCAAATCATTGGTATTCTGTTAGCTGATAATTCCATGCTATTAGAGTAGAATAATAGCCCACTTTGATGTATTGTTAGCTAGTTAATCACCTGTTTCGAAGGAAGTTCATTGACTTGTTGGAGAAGTGCTTGTACTCTCTCCTTGACTTTGTTACTAAGTTATGAATCCCTATACAGGAATAGCTGCATTTGAGATGGAATACAGCCAATGGGTTGAAGAGCAACAAAAAAAGAATGCAGAATTGCGGAGTATTTTGCAGTCTCCTGTAAGCGAAATGGAGCTTCAGTTGCTGGTAGAAAATGTCTTAAGCCACTATTTCAATCTCTTCCGAATGAAAGCTGACGCTGCCAAGGCTGATGTGTTTTACTTGATGTCTGGGATGTGGAGAACTTCCGTGGAGCGCTTTTTCCTCTGGATTGGAGGATTCAAGCCATCAGATCTCATAAATGTAATCCCTGGTGCATTTTTACTGCTTTTCTTTTTTAATATATTTTACAATAACTTGCTGCTTACGAGTGTCTCGTAGCGTCTTTCATACATAAATTTCCTGAAACTAAGCGCGTTCCTATCTTATGAAACTTATTGATTTCCTCTACTGATTTTCTGTGGGAACTTACATTCGGTGCTGCAGCTATGTTTATATATGGCTATGTTAGTACTCAAATCATGATTATGTTTTTCTTTCCTTCACATTCTGCCTGCCGAACATTTAATGAACGCGAGAATTTCTAATTGTATATCAACTTAACAGGTGGTGATGCCACAACTCGAGCCCTTGACCGATCAGCAAATCATTAAAGTCTGTAATCTGCAACACTGTTGCCAGCAAGCAGAAGATGCTCTAACACAAGGAATGGATAAACTTCAGCAGACTCTGGCCCAGAGCATCCTAAATATGACCACAGGAGCTGGAAATTACAGTTCCCAAATGGTTTCTTCTATGGAAAATTTAGAAGCATTGGAAAGCTTTGTTAACCAGGTTTGTGTCACTTTCATTATCTTGCACGCTTATATATAAGGCCATTACGTTGTGGGGACAAAATAACATAAAAGAAGTGTGTGATTCTATACACATGGAAGTTGATACTTTCTTGAATGATAACATATGATTAATAAACAGGCGGACCACCTACGCCAACAAACACTACAGCAAATGTCTATTATTTTGACAACACGCCAAGCAGCTAAAGGCTTACTTGCTTTCGGGGAGTATCTTCAACGTCTTCGTGCTCTGAGTTCACTCTGGGCTGCCCGTCCTCGTGAACCAACTTAATCTCTTATCCTTGGTTGCTGCTGGTAATGCCCGAGCTTAGGCGGATTTAGTTTTTTAATATCTCAAATACATATTTTTGCCAAGTCTAGAATTTTGTGTATATATATTTGGATGTTGTATATAGGCTATAGCCCTGTAATAATTTGCTTGGATGCTTTTTGAAGAATCGATAAGATTTACTATCTGACCTCTCTTTTTGTGGACTCATCTATGAATATTTAACAATAAATGAATGCTGATCCTTAATCTGTTTGGGTTCTTAGAGAAGAATTTCGTGTACTCTCAAAACTTCATATCCTTAACTTATGTACACTAACTGTACACACACTTCATAATTTTATAGTTTTATGTTGCTTGCCATCTTTTGTAGGTTAGGGGCATGCTTCAGCTTGCTATCAGAAGTTGCATGTTATTGATTTTCAAGTAATTTCCCTAATAGATTGGAAAGTAAAAACAAAGAGAGAGAAAAAGAGGAGAGAAAGGAAAAAAAAAAGTATGATACATATTTAATCATTGGTACTATTAGGGCTAGAGGTGAATCTCGGATTTGAAGGTTGCGGGTGCCAATATATGTATATAGTATACCTACCACTAGCTAGAAAGACAAAGAATGGATGATTCAGTTATTTATTGGTTAATCCACTTAAGTCTTTTATTTTAAAAAGGAAATATGTTCGATCTTAGTTCGACTTTTTTTACACTTGATTTAATTATTTTCTAGGATAAAATTATTTTAAAAAAAATCTTGAAAGTACGCCTCCAATTAGAGAATTTTCTTAAAGAATAGCTTAATTACTATTTAATTTTTGTTTGATTTGATTAATAGATTATTATTCTTGGGTTAATTTTTTCAATTTAATAGTTGAGTTATATGACAATTACTTTCAAAGCCAAATTTTTAAATTCTCAATCTATGAGAATCAATTAAAAATCTATATTAATCAGGACTTTTTTTCAAAAAGAATAGTAATAAATAATACTACTTAAATTATACTCCAATATATAAATTAATGTTGTATTACTAAAAAGAGAGAAAATATATATTACCTAGAATTTTAAAATTCCGTATCGAAAGAAATTGCTTATGAAATAAGATATAATTTTAGGAAGCAAAATGAAGGCTTGTAAAGACATTTTGAAAAAAGAAAGAAGATAAGATTTAGTAAGCATATCACACTAATAAAAAGAGGAAAAAGAAAAGGAAGAATAGATAGAGGAGGGAATTGAACTCAACCCCGTGAAGTAAATGAGAGACTTCAAAAGCAACATCGAACCATGCCACGCACATGCCGTTTGTGTAGTTCTGGTGCCACTTTGTATATATAATCTATTTTATATGAATATCAACATATTTTTTAAGATTTTTTTCCGAAGCGTGCGGGTGGTGCACCACCCGACCCATATAGGTAGATCCGCCCCTGATTCGGGCATCACTATTCATCTACTACGTACTGTTGGCAACCAATATGATTAATTACCATCAATTAATGCTGGTTAATTAGTGGCATAATCCATTTTAAAATTTCGATATAAGTTTCAAAGGATATTCCTAATAATTTCAACAATATCCAATAAAAAAATACTAATTTTTCAAAACTCAATTTTCGAATCCAAAATGTTGAAACTTTTTAATGGTTGTCAATGAAACTTCTAATGGTTTCTAACCAAAACCAACTCGAACTTTCGTTAAACTTCCTTAGAATTGAGATTTAAACCAAATGAGATACCAAAAGAATCCCGTCATTAAAAATACCCCTATATTCTTACAGAAGTGATAAAAAAACAAAAAATAAGGTGGGTTCTTAATGTTATGAAGTTTACCCAAAGGAGTCAATTGCGAGTTTACGATATCCTCCCCTCCCTAATACCTAAACAGAGTTCTAAGAGAAAGGGGTTCTAATTAATTTGATAATAACAGGCAAATCCCAGTGAATTGAGCTGTTATATAGCTAGAGCACTGACACTGTCATTTTCTTTGAAGCATTTAAAAAAGAGAAGTAATTGAAGTATATAAACGTTTTTATTAAATTTTACAATTTTCAGTTTATATGACGTGTTTCACTATATTATTAAAAAAGAGTTTGACACATCAATTAAATATATCTACTCTTTTCATTTTATTGAACTGCTATTGTGGCATTGTTTTTGACATTATGCCTATCAGATGAGAAGGGCGGATGTAGGCAAGGAGTCATGAAGTCAATTGAACCGAATACTTTTGGCTTGACCTTTATTGAATTTGTTAAACTATTTATTAAATAAGTATAAATACGTAATAAAGTTTGAAACTAGCAAATCAAATAGATTATTGAGGAATTCTAAACTCGAACAACATAATGTTCAAACTAGATTCCGTGCCTTTGCAAATGAGATACTATTTCCGTGGCGCGATAATTATTAGAATGTGTAGATCTCCTCTAGCAATATATTTTCAAAAGGTGTGGCTAAAGTCAAATGTTAATATGATGTCTAATTTTATTCTTTTTGAAGATTATAATATATATTTTTATTTGACATATATTCTTCTAGCTTTTTGAGATGCAAAGTTATTAATAATTTTGTTATAATCGATTTCTTCTAATAATTACTTTTTAATTGATAATATAGGCAATTCATTTAATCTTTCTTGAGACATTGTTGATCTTACTAAGATTTATCAATTTTAAATTTAAAAAACTTATTTCCGATGAGGCATCTGTTATAAGAATTGTTAACACTATTATGTAAATATAAATATTTGAAAAGGAATTAAGCCTTTTTATTTGATTGAGTATATAGTTCTACTTATACTATTTTTCTTGTCAAATCAATTCCGATAAAAATTATTCAAACTAGCCATTTTTAGGGGCAAGTGCATAGATAGCCATTTCTAGGGATGTTATTTAGAGATTAGCCGATACTTATTTTGTCCTGAAATTTTAAACTAAAAATCTTAATTTTAGGACAATTCAGGACACTTTTGTTCCAAAAAATTAAGCTAAAAAATTGTAATTCAGGACGCACTGACTAATTTCTAAATAGCACTCATTCAAAGTGGCTATCTAGTGTCATTTCTACCCATTTTTAAGTAAGCCAAACGGTTACTTTGTTTACTTATCTAAAAAAAAAAAACGTATTTTCTTTTATATGAGAAAGTCTACTTTTGTACTAAAAGTACTAAATTTTATTTTTATCTAAATACCTATAAAACTATTATTTCTACAAAACGGGGACCCCAAATTTGGGGGCCTAAGATACAAACCTTATTAGCTACATCATTATAGCCGGGCATCTTCTCTAGTTTGGGCTACAGGATTTGATTAGATCATGTTCTGTAATTCATATTCTAAATCAGTTAGATATTAGTATAGGCATATAAATTTTATTGGAATTAAATTTGTAAAATAATTTGGACTATATTTTAAATTCAAGATGTATTAGTTCAAATAAATTGGGCTATATAATTAGATTAGTTATATAAGTCCAACATATATAGATTAAACAAATAAGTCTTATCCATTGGGCTAAAGTGATGGACTCACTTAATTAAACTCAAGATATCATCTTCCTAGAGGCCCAGTTTGGTGCCACGTGTCAAATGACGTGGCACGCCAAGTCAAACGGAAGAGCCAATGGGATCATGCCACGTCTCAAAATGACAAGGCATGCCAAGTCACATTAAAAGGCTAATGAAACCACGCCACGTGTGCAAGTGACATGTTCTGGCCAATCAAATACAGTCATGTCACACTTTAATTTGATTGGTCGGAAAGAGTTTGTTCTTATCACAACTCCTCCCTTCCACAACTATAAATAGGGGTCTTCATAACATAGAAAAGAGACCAGAAGTTAAAACAAGAAGCAAGAGAGAGCTCGTGGATCAAACGCCGCAAATTTCTCTACAAGTTTCAAGCTTCAAGCAATCAAGTTCAAGTTCAAGAAATCAAGTTCAAGCTCAAGAACGAAAAACAAGTCAAGATTCAAGGAGTACGAGTTCAAATCAAAGTTCGTGCTAGTTGAATTCAAGATCATCGTTCGTGAAAATAAATATAGATTCAAGATCAAGCTCAAAGGTCCTTGGATTTATTTACTATTGAAAAGAAGAATCAGAGAATTCATACAGATTGTACACTTAAATATTTGAAATAAAATAATACGATTGTTGCAATATTTTTCGGTCTTGATTTTATTTTCTCGACCCAAATTTATTTTCTACAATTAGATTAGACTCTATTTATATCCTTGCTTGTTTGGATATCAAATAGTACATAAATTAAGACTATCTTCATCAGTTGGAAGACTGGATATAGCTTTACATCATACTATTATTTAAGATTGTCTCATGAGTATATACGCATTCGTTCATCACTAGCAACAAGCTTTTCTGAGTTTTGTACAACTCTTTTAGGGAGTGCATGGAATATATTAGGTCTACTTAATCGAAATTTTAAAATGGATTATGACACCAATTAACCAGCATTAATTGATGATAATTAATCATATTGGTTGCCATATGCATCAGTGCGTAATAGGTGAATGGTGATGTCCCCTATATCGTAGTCGGTGATAATGTAAACAATTTTTGCACTGCCATCGTACTTGGTACAAAAATATATTGCGAATTCAAAATAATTTTAACAATATCCTATCAAAAATCAAAACTCGATTTTCGAATTCAAAATATTGAACTTTTTTATTAGGTGTTTTTGGAGCTTTTGATGGATTCCAACCAAATCTGACCCGAATCTTGACTAAACTACCTCTAAATTGAGATATAAACTTCAAATGAGATTCTCGATCATTTGCAATAATATCTAATTCAATTAAATAATACTTTTGCAAAATCTAATATTCGAGTTTAAAGGTTCAAAGCTTTTTAATAATTATAATTAAATTTTAGTGAACAAACTTGAAATTGCAGCATCTAAAAATTTGAATAGAACAACAATTATCGTGTTCTATTTGGGAAGCGTACGGAAGAGAAAGAAAGAGAGACAAAATGGAGACGCGAGAGAGAAAATGGAAAGATTGAACCTAATATATTATTTTGTATTCAATTATTAATTATATTTAAGATATGTAATTAAATGAGAACTTACCTCTTTTTTTTTTAAGAGAGAGAACCTATCTAATAATTATAATTAGGTTCATAATATTACATAGATAAGTAAAAATTATTAAACGGAACTTGAAGTCGTGAAAATTGAACAAGTGTTGGAAGAAGAAAAGATTTTTTAGACTTGTGTAATACATGAATGTTATTTGTGTGTAAATTATATTTCCTTTCCACTTTGATTAAAAAACTTAAATTTATGAATATTTTATTTCTTTTCGCTTAGGTGATTTACATATAACTTATGTTATAAATTGTAACTTATTTAAAGTATAAATAGAGTAATCCTTTTATGAAATTGTTATAATATAGACTGACTATTTTTTTATTTATATTTGTTATTTCGATACTACCTGTAAGTTCTAGTCTCTCTTTTTATTCTTATTGTGTATTTGTTTTTTTGTTTTTTTTTTGATTGCCATACTAAAATTTGTTTTCAAATAACAAAGATCCAGTTAATGTAAAATGAAGAGAATCCTTTTAGGAAATTTGTTGTTCTTACGACCCAAATTCAAGGGTCATATGACTGGCACTTGACTACCTTACTTAAAAATAGAAGCTATAATTTCAGATATACAATACAACTAGATCGCGCGCTTGTGTAATCTGGAGAGGTATCACGACTGAAGGCAAAGAGGGTGTGACCAGGAAGAGGTTTACTCAGTTAATATATGTGAACGCAGAGTATAGTACCTCGATCGCGAAGTTGAGCCACTTAGCCTAAACCTGATGTAATCCTGATAGTGTAACCGCGATAATAAAGGATAGCCTAGGCAAGAAGGTCCGTGACCGTGAGATTTATGGACACGGGCTTAGACCGCCAACAAGATAGGAGTCTTGTGATCGCGAGGGTTCCTTGACTATAAAAAAAAACTGATCTTTCACGATTTAGATTAATTTTCTCCATTTATAGAGCAACTAGCTATAGGTCGGGATAACAAATGAGCTAGGATCGTCAGTTTGATCAGAGGTAATAATTTTAATGATTATGCATGTATTTAAGCCTCTATAACATTGGATTAGATGAGTACAAATTGAAATTTTTAGTCCTATTTAGCTCCTAAACTGGATTTGAGAAACTAATTATATATTTGGACTACTAAGTTAATGGAATTCGAAAAGATCGATATCACGTCACCGGATTTGACTCTTTGACCGAAGATTTAGACTCAAAATATAGAAGTGATCGAGTCAATTGACAGCCATTATTGTATATTTTACGTAGATTGGAAGTGTTTGACTGAGGGGGATCGGAACATGGTATACACTAGTGAAGCTCTATGCTTGAATTGCTTTTGAGATCTCTTATATATTTATTTGTATTAGACGCAACAGTTAAGTTGCTTAAGGAGGCTGTTTCATCAACATGCCTGGCTGATGTACATCTTCTTAAGTGAATTAGAAAAGTTTTGTGTTGTAATCTAATGTACATCTTCTGCTTGGACACATGCCAGCCGTCTTTCAAAGGCCACTTTTGTTTTTCCTTATTTTAACCATTTATTGCATTGGTCTTCGTTTCTTTTCTCTAAATGATGTCCCTACTGAGCCTATTTGGTAAATTAAGTGTTTCACTTTTCTGTACACCATCATGTTTTCCCTACAGCTGCCCATTAAGAGTTGACAACTGGTTCTTATCTTTTGACTTGTTTAACGTAACTCAAAAAGGTAAAATTATATAGGCCTCTGGACTTAGTATAATTCTTTTTAAAAAAAAATAATATTTGGAGTTAAAGTTGAAAAATAATATTTAAAATTTAAAATTATTTTTAGATATACATGTTACTTGAAAAGGTATTACAGTTTTGTAAGTGGAGAAAAAAGTATTTCTGAAAATTTTGAAAAAGAGGTTAAAATCACTTTTTGGTTTTTGAAAAACTTATTTGCAAAAGAATTTTAAAAACTTGCAAAATTTCATGGACAAACACGTTTTTGAAATATTTTTTTTTATTTTATGGACAAACAGGGCCTAGGTTTCCTGTATGGTCCATAATAATTGAATTTTTCAAATATCAAAAAAGGATAAACTTTTTTTTTCCAAAGTTATACTTGGAGTAAAGAACCTAGGAGTACTAGTTGTATTTTCAATGAATAAATTAAGGTTAATATAGTCAATTAGATTGTTAATTAATGCTAAAAAGGTAAATTTCTCAATATGTGTGAAAATAACAAAAACAATCACTTAAAGTGAACAGAAAAGAGTAAAAGAAAAACTAAATGACTTACAATTAAATACTTCACTTGAAAGATTCCTCGGCTCTTCGCTTTCTCTTGTTTTTAAAAAATAATATCATAAATGGACCTTAAAGGATACTATATACAAGATTTAATTATTAAATATTCATATAACATTACTTAATTTGAGTCCAAATGAATTATATTTTGGTTCTGGACTCGATATTTGAGGCCCAATAGCACCAAGTTATCCAATGTTCTTGTATTCATTGGTTTTATATGTTGGTTTTATTAGTTTATATGTTTATTTGTTACTCACTTATTTTTTACTATAATAAAATTAAATAATTAATTTTCATAACTATACATGATTTAATTATTAAATATTCATATAACAATACTTAGTTTGACAAATATTGTTGTTTTCTCATGTTATTTTCTTACGTTTGTTGACTAGAATTAGAGAGAATTTGTGTTTGAACTATCAGCTTTTTTGAGATATTTTTGGGTTTAACAGATACTTAAATGATTAATTTCAATAAATACATAGATACTACGCTAAAGGACACTACATTTTACTACGCTAAAACGGCACTACACTACAAATACGAGCACTACATTAGGCCACAAGATACCACTACAGGAAACTACAGTAATAATTTATCTATTTTACTAGTCTTTTAGCAAATAAATAATCTAAACCGGATAAAAATAACAAATTAATTTAATCACAAAATAATCACGAAAATACATATACCACAGTAAAAATGTCACGACCCCAAATTCCCTCTGTAGGAGGTCGTGATGGCACCTAGTCTCTAAGACTAGGTAAGTCTATCAATGCGGAATAATCATAAATATCTGAAATAAATAAATTACAATTCAAATAATTACAACTCCCAAAACCCGATAGAAATAAGTCACAAGCTTCTAAGAATTTATCCTCAATGTCTCTATATATATATTAAGGTCTAAAGAAAATAAGGAAGCAACACAATAATGATAGAAGGGGACTCCGGAGTCTGCGAACGCTGGCAGATATACCTCGAAGTCTCCGTGCGCAGGTAACTCACTAACGTCTAGGCTGGTAAGATATACCTGGATCTGCATAAAAAGATGTACAGAAGCGTAGTATGAGTACACCACATCGGTACCCAGTAAGTGCCAAGCCTAACCTCGGTAGAGTAGTGACGAGGTCAGGTCAGGCCCTACTTGAAAATAATAATTGCATGGTAAAATGTTTAACAATATAATAAAATATAATGACAATGGAAATGAATCAAGTAGCATGTCACCATTTAATTATAAAAAATAATGGAAAATAATATCTCGTGGAATCAAAACAGAATTCATTTCAACTTTAAGAAAATCACAACAAATAATCAAAGGCAATTGCGGCCATAAATCAATATAAACAAGGGCACTCCCGAGGTACCGCCTCGTAATCCCAAATCATAAATAAATTCACAATATCTTATTTCTTTATCTCACCGCGGGAGCCTTCACAATTTATTTTAAAGAAAATATATTTTTTTCCGAAATAGCATCCCGCGTTTTAGCCATCCTTATCACACCGCATGACTTCTAGTAGTTTTCCCTACTAGTCGCGCGTATCAAGCCACCCTTATCTCACCGCATGCGTTTCACACCCAAACCTTATACCACCGCGTGCGTATCAATATTACAATTTGCACCTCAAGTGCCCAATTATTTCAATTTGCCAAAATAAATCAACAACAATATTTTTTCACAATAAAGAGCTCACGGTTCATGCCAATATAAATCATCAATAATATTTTTCCACAATAAAGAGCTCACAACTCATGCCAACATAAATCATTAATAATATTTCAAAATCTTTAATACGTTGCTTCAATACCAAATTTAAAAATGTCAAATACTTCATATTAATAATATTTAATTTAAAGAAAATAAATTTTAAATAATGCACAGAATAAAAGAAACCAAGTTTCAATTAAACAGGTAAAACAATTAGCAGGAAAAGGTCAAGCAAATTTAAAGTATACAAATCAAATCAATGATGGAGAATATAACAAGATTTAATGATTTAATTAATATGCAACAGTGATCTTCACAATTTAAAAATATAATCCTTCACATTTAGTTCGTGTACACACTCGTCACCTCGTGTACACGACTTTTATCACATTATAATTAATACCAATCCTAGGAAAAATTTATCCCACACAAGGTTAGACAAGTCACTTACCTCGACTTGCTCCATTTAATCAAGTAATAGGCTTTTTCCTCGATTTTTCGATTCCAGTCGACTCGTATCTAGTCATAATTAATTCGCTACAGTCAACAAAAATTATAGAATTAATTCTATAAGAAAATACTATATTTTCAAATAAAATCCGAAATTAACTCAAAAATGGCCCGTGGAGCCCACGTCTCGGAATCCGGCAAAGGTTACGAAATATGAACGTCCATTCAACCACGAGTCTAACCATACTAAAATGACTAAATTCCAATAACGATTTGACCCTCAAATCCTCAAATCTATCCAAGAGGGCTTTCAAATTTTTTCCAACTTAAATTACCAATTATATGTTAAAAACAATGATGGATTCGGGTAATCTAACCAAGATTGAGTTAAGAACACTTACCCCCAATGTTTTTCCTTGAAAATATATCAAAAATCCCCTCTTTTCAAGCTCCAAGTTGTTAAAATGGCGAATGGGACGAAGCCCCCCCTGTTTTTATAACTTACAGATCTGTCCAGGCTGACCTCGATCGTGGAGTCCGATCCTGGACCTCGATCATGGGAATCCGATTATGGGGAGTCCGATCATGGGGAGTCCGATCATGGGAAGTCCAATCATGGGGAGTCCGATCATGGAAAGTCCAATAGTGGGGGAGTCTGATCATGGGATGTCCGATCATGGTGAGTCCGATCATTGAATCCGATCATGGGAGTCCGATCATAGGAGTCCGATCATGGAGTCTGATCATGGGACTGCCTCGATCTTGGGCTGCCTCATCTTGGGCCTCGATCTTGGGCTGCCTCGATCACAACTCAGAATTTTCAGCAGCAGAGAAAAATTACAGCAGTTGTTTTAAGTCCAACTTTTGATCTGTTAACCATTCGAAACTCACCCGAGGCCCTCGGGACCTCAACCAAATATACCAACAAGTCCTATAACATCATACGAACTTATTTGAAATCTCAAATCACATAAAACGACGCTAAAATCACGAATTATACTCCAATTCAAGATTAATGAAACTTAAAATTTCCAACTTCTACTTTCGATGTCGAAACCTATCAAATCAAGTCCGATTGACCTCAAATTTTGCACACTAGTCATAAATTACATAACGGAGCTGTGAAAATTTTCAGAACTGGATTCCTACCCCGATATCAAATTTAATACCAGTGAAAGATGTTATGGGTAGAATTAAAAAGATGATATCGTCACTCTGTATGGAGCGTTGCAATTGGCTTGGATGCGAGGATGCTCATGAACAAAATCAGATTTATATTCTGCATAAGCTAATTGATGGATTAGTTGAGCAAAAAAAAAAGATTATAATCTACAATAACATGGGGATATCAAGGAAGAACTTATTCCTAACAAGTTATTAAGAAGATACAATATGAGAAGTTATTATTACTAATCCTGCAAGTTTCCTGTACGATTTAGTAAAGGAGTAGTACAAAGATTTTGAGATTTGGAAGAGTAAATTAGCGATAGATATTTTTTTTAAGAAAAAATAATGATACGAAGAGTGAAATCAAGATGCTGGTTATAACCGAAAATTCTACTGAAAGCGAAATAGATTATAGAGTTCACGAGTGGTAACACTAGACTTATATTGATTTATAGATTACACAACAAATTGAGATTCCAGAGTGGAAATGGGAAAGAATTACTATGGATTTTGTCACAGGATTACCACAAACCCTTAGAGGTTATGACTCTGTATGGGTGATTGTAGATCGATTGACAAAATCAGCACACTTTTTGCCAGTGAAGGCTACATATAGTGGAGTAAGATATGCACAGATATTTATGAACGAAATTGTCCGACTTCACGGAGTTCCAGTATCCATCATCTCTAATAGAGGATCACAGTTCACTTCACGCTTTTGGAAATCTTTTCAAGAAGCATTGGGTACACGAGTAGATCTTAGTACTGCATTTCACCCATAGACAGACGAGTAGTCTGAACGTACTATACGGATCTTGGAGGATATGTTGAGAGCTTGCATTCTTGAGTTTGGAGGTAGTTGAGACGCTTATCTACCTTTAGCTGAATTTGCTTATAATAATAGCTTCCAGTCCAGTATTCAAATGGAATCGTACGAAGTTATGGTAGAAGATGTCGTTCTCCTATCGGATGGTTTGAAGCTGGTGAGACTAACTTATGGGGACCGACTTAGTACAAGAAGTTATGGACAAAGTCCAGTTGATCAGACAGAGATTACACAAATAGTAAGAAACTAAAAAGTTCACGGGATCAATTTTCTTTTCTTTTTTTGTTGCTCTTTTTAATTATCAAATAAGCCCTCATAATTGATCAACCCTCTTCGTATAAACAAAGTCAATCACCGAAAATCCAAATAAATTAAAAGTGCTTGTTTGCTAAACATCATTATTAATAAAGATAAAGCAAAGTCCAAAACGTACAGAACCATTTTATAATTTCTTAATAATATCCCAAAGACAACTCCGTAAAATTTGTTTCTAAGATATTAGAATTATGACATTTGTGTTTCAAATGGCTAATAAGGTAATTGTGTAATTCATTTTGGTCGGAGGAGTGCTTGATAGAGATGTTAAAAATCGAATCGTAACGTAAATTCAATCGCGAAATAGATTTATTAATATCGGGTTATCGAATTAACTTTTGAAAACCCATCAAAAATTCTGTAGAGGGGTGTACTCAATTTCCTTATAGGATTAATTAGGTGTAAACCCATCAAAAATTATTAAATTATACTTATATGTATATATGTATGTGTGTGTGTGTATATATATATATATATATATATATATATATATATATATATATATATATATATTAGTCGAAATTAAAAACAGTGGCCATAAATCCGCATTTGAAAAGGCTCATTTTCATTGTTTCAAGCTTGAGCTACATATATAACTACATGATTATATGATCGGTTGTATTATAGACTTATTCTAGTTTCTGAGACTTAGAGATAGAAAGCTTTATTTTCTAGTTTATTGCGATGCACTAAATGCTGCGCTAGTTAAAATTTTTATATGCTTAAACAATTATTACAAGTAATCTTACATTTTAGATTACAGTTGAATACTTCATTTATGTAAGAACTTTGGTCACGCAGTGGACTAACGTTTTTAAGTAAAATTGTAGTATTGTTTTGATATTTCATTTTAGATGAGACATGCATAGCGTGGCATACGTTGTTGATTTAACCGATAACACCGAACCAGCCGATACTTATTGGTTAAATTAATAATTTAATATATTTAAAAACTGTCTATCGATAAACCGAATTGTTAAGCGTAAATATTCAATCGAACCGCTCAATAAGCACCGTCAGTACCTGACACCATAAGAAAGATTCAAAATAAACACGTACTTGCACTGATTTGTGTTTCTTTTGATGATCGCAGGTCTATTACTGATTTTGCCATTACTTTGGTTCTTATTTGATCTCTGTGGCCTCAGAAATGATGTCAAAAATATAATGACGAAATTGTGTTGATCAACATATATAAGGTAAATTTTATATATGGTCATATAATTATAATTTTTTTTTTCTCATTTGACTCTGTGGCCGTAAAAGATTCTGTCTAATGATATCACCAACAATATAACGAAGTTGTGTTGATCAATATATATTGAATAAATTTCACAAATATTCATATAATTATGATTTTTTTTTTCTTCCACCGAAATCATATAACTATGTTTTCTTATATAAAAATCATAGAATTTTTACTAATTCATACAAAAATTATAATGAATAGAAAACACAACTTTCTGGTAGTAATTTTTTTCCAGTTTTTTTATTTTTTATTTTTATTTTCAATTTAATAAATAAAAACATAATTAAATTAAAAATGACTCAACTAGACCCAACTCGACCCAACCCAATATTCATATTAAAATAATGCTAAAAATTTCATTTTTCCAAATATGTTACTTCTATCTATTATTTTCTTTTTGAAGATTTTCATTCAAAATTTATAGCATTATTGTTTCATGAGCTCTCCGATTATTCATACTTTTTTATTTATCAGAATCTTATGGAAAATACTCCAAAGAAAGATATATATATTGTATGCAAAATACTTCAAATTATTAGTCAGATAGACACTATATATATATATATATATATATATATATAATATAATAACCGAAAAATTTTTTATAATATGATCACCTGTTGTTTGTCTAAATAATATTTTTGGAGCATTTTGCATGAGATTTTTATCAAAAAAAGGTAAAAAAAAAAGAAGAAGAAGCTATGGATAACAATACTACTATCAATTTGAATAAAAGTTTTGAAAAGGAAAATAAAGGATAGAGTATCGTGTATTTTGGGGGAAAGATTCACTTATGGTATTATTTTAATTTATGTATATGGTATTGGGTTGGGTCGGGTCATTCATATTTTAATCGGATTATTATATATTAGATTGAAAAAAAAATATGGAATAAGAAAATACTATCGGAAAGTGGTATTTTTCGTTCACTATAATTTTTTTGTGAGTTAGTGAAAGTTCTATATTTTTGTGCAAAAAATATAGTTATATGACTTTGATAAGAAAAAAATCATAATTATAAGATAATTTGTGAAATTTATCCGATATACGTTGATTGACAACTTCATCATTTTATTGGTGACAACTGACATCGTTTGATAGATCGCGGGATCAATCTGTGGCTCATATTTTTCTCCCTTTTTTTTGGATCTTTTTTAATTACAGTATCAACCTTCTTCGGCTCTTCATATAAACAAAGTATATCATAAAAAATTCAAATAAATTGAATAGGCGGGTTTGCTAAAACTTCATTATTAATAAAGATAAAACAAAGTACAAAAAGTAAAATTTCTTAATATATCCCAAGAAAACTCTATAAAATTTGTATGAATTGCTTAAAGAAATTTTAAGAAATATGAGTAGCACTTTATGAAGTTATCTAAAGTTTTATCTAATCTGAATTTTAACTCGTAATTTAGATAAAATGATAACTGAAATATATTTTCCTTAAGTATCTTAGCTTTCACATTCACGGTTTAACTTCTCAAATATCACTTTACCCGGCAAAAAGAACTTAGATTCTTAAAGTCTGATCAAGTGGAGGGTGAGGAAGAGGGTAAGATTATGATGCAATAAGAAGAGGCTACGTTAACTGAAAGAAAATTAGAGATTATTATTGAGAATTTGAAAAAATCAAGACCAATTATTGTGCAAGCGATATTGATATTTGAAATAGATTTTCATTTCGTTTGCGAGAAGGTCTCATACACGACCCTTGTAGTTAAATATCTCACTTCTCACGATTAGATAGATGATGTTCTCACTAAAGTTGCTAAAAGCACGCTAAAAGATTTTGATAAGCAAGTTACAATGCTCATATTGCTCAACCAGCAGGTTCAGAATTTAAAAATTTTATATTAATATTATTACTATTACAAATAGGTATGTTTAAGAAAAACTGAAAACCAAATCAAACCTATGGAAAAAGATATCATATGTTCTTTGACTTGGTTTGGTGTGATTTTTAAATAAAAAATGACTATTCGTTTGGTTCGGTATTTAAAAAGATCAGACCAAACCACTATATAAGGACACCAATGACCATTCATTTTTATTCCTAAAGAGTTTTTCTTAGAATTCTTTTTACGTATTTTCGTCATGCGAAATTGCATAGGTATTTTCATGATGGATGATTAATATAATTTGATATTCTTCACGGATAAGGAAAACAAAAAAGAAATTGAGAAAAACCAGGAAAAGAAAGGAAAAAAAAAACACAATAAGGAATTAAAAGAAATAAAAGAGTACGAAAAAAAGAAATTAAATAAAGAAAAATTAAAACACAGAAAAAGAAAGTGGGGAACGTATTATGAAGAATAAAAAGGAATAAAGAAATAGGAATAACGGGAAGGAACAAAAGAAAGAATTAAAATCTCCTCGCAAGCAACAAATAAGATCATCTCACCAAAAACGAAAAATTACAAAGTGTTGAAAACAGTTTCGTTCACGGGACACTAAAGGCACACAGGATCTTACTAAAATCATCCGGACCAAAGTCACCACCACTTCTTCTGTAACGTGGGTTCTCAGTGTTTTTCTATATATATTTCTATTGAATTCCTATATGAGCCACAGCCTACGAGTCAGAAATAATGGATGCTCCAGCACCCACAGGACACAGTTTGTGTCCGCCCCTGGCTCAACTAAAGGAGACGTGCAGAATAAAGACTATACCGGTTATATCCTTTTATTATGAGTTATTATGCTTAATATTATAAGGTTAATTTTATAAACCGATATTGTATTCATGCTTTTATAATATACTAGTATCTATGAACGTGCGTTGCACGTTAATAATGGCACGTGACGATTTAAATATTTATTTATATGAATAACAATAAAATTTAATTAATGAGAGAAATTTTATGTATAATATTACAACAATCATCTAAATACGGAAAAAAATTATTATATTAGCATAATACATAAATTTAAAATAAAAGGGCATCATCAAAACTTACACAAATGATCAATTTGTCATGTTAGTTAGATAATTATATATTATAGTTTAAAAGTATTTAATATGATGGTATCTTAACGAACACTTCTTTGTGGACAATATTTTTTTGTGTATGTTTCCTCCTAATACGTTGGTTGCTCTGCTTTAATCAGAACTCTTGTTGTCGCTCTTTATATCCCTCTTGAAAGTGCAATATACAGTTGTTCGTACAAGAAAATATATTGTAGTAAATATAGTTCAATATTTAGAATGTTTGTCCTTATGCTATTTATTATATTTACAAAACATAAACATACTAAAAACTATTTTCACACAAATTTAAAAGGACATTCCTTAGTTTCGGAAGATGAAAGTTGAATTCAGGGATAAAAATATACTTAGAAACATATTAACCAGTATCATAATTTTTGAATGTATGACGTTATTGTCGAAACTTCTATATACCATATGTGTGCTATTACATAAGCTATTCGACGTATCTAAGTTTTTCAGTAGCATGACAAGCTTATTTTTCTTCAAAATTAACCTATATATATAATGGAAGATCAATTTTAACTTAGTCTACTATATATACAGTGGCACTAACTGTAACGACCCGACTTGTCATTTTAAGAATTAACGCCTAGTTTAGTGACTTAAGGTCTCGAGCAGTTTCGCAATATGTATTATGACCCACGAGTGTGGTCGAGTTGGATTATTGAAGATACGGAATTAAATTAAAAGAACAATCCTTATTTAGAAGCTTAAATATAAAGAGTGGACCAGAGAGTTGACTTTTGAGCAAACTGCTCCAGAATGGAATTTTGATGATGTCAATAGCTCCGTATGACGATTATGGACTTAGGAGCGTGTCCGAAAAATAATTTGGAGGTCTGTAGTGGAATTAGGCTTGACCGGGGTTGACTTTTTGATATCGGGGTCGGAATCCGATTCTGAAAATTGGAATAGCTTCGTTGTGCCATTTCTGCCTTCTATGCAAAATTTGAGGTCATTCGGATGTGGTTTGGGAGGTTTCGGCGTCATTTGTGGAATTCGGAAATTTCTAAGTTCATTAGGCTTGAATCCGTGTGTAATTCGTGTTTTTGGTATTGTTGAAGGTGATTTGAAGGTTCGACTAAGTTCGTATGATGTTATGGGACACTTTGATATGTTTGGTTGAGGTCCCGAGGACCTCGGGTGTGTTTCAGATCATTTTGGGCTACTTTGGATGCTGATTTGCTGATATCTGGTGTTGTTCTTCGCGTTCGCGAAGAAGGATTTGACTTCTGGGATTTTGTTCTTCGCGTTCGCGAAGAAGGAAATCTCTATTGCAATAGTCTAACTTTGGAGGCTCATATCTCGCAATCTATAAAGAATTTGGAGATGATCCAAAAATGAAAGATGTAGCCCTTTGTATCTAGTTTTCATAAAGGTAATACATTTGTCAATTGAAATTGTGTACCACAGGTTATGGTGGATACACTACAGGCTATCCGGAAAGAGTTTGGAAATTTCTGTTGCATAGGGCTGACTTTGGAAGATTATATCTCGCAATATATAAGGAATGAGGAGATGATAAACAAATTAAAGTTATATTCCTTTGAGTCTAGTTTCCAGAAAGTTAAATCATTTGTCATTTGGAATTTTGTACAAAATATTATGACCATGATACTAGAGGCTGTCTGAGAAGAGTTTGAAAATGGTTGTTGGAGAATTTGTTCATCGCGAATGCGAGGGAAGGGTCGCGAACGCGAAGAACAAATCCCTGGGCAGCAGAATAAAGTCCAAATTCGTCTCATTCTTCCATTTTTGGACCAAGGAAGCTCGGGTGAGGCGATTGTTCGAGAGTTTTTCAAGGAAAACATTGGGGTAAGAATTCCTAACTTGATTTTGGTTAAATTACATGAATCTAGTGTTGTTTTTATCACTAAATTAGTGAATTGGGTTAAAAATGGTAGAAATCCTCTAGACTTTAATTTAAGATTTGAAGGGCGATCCGTCATCGAAATTTGATAATTTTGGTATGGTTGAACTCGTATCGGAATAGGTGTTCAGATTTCGTAAAAGTTTTGTCGGGTTCCAAGGGGCGGGCCCCGCGCTGACTTTTCAGAATTAAATTTTAAGTTGGTGTTTTATTATTCGGAATTATTTTTGATGAATTTTAATGAAGTGGTACAATTAATTTGGATAGATTTGAGTTGTCCGGAGGTCAATTCAAGCAAGAAGACGATTTTGGAATATCGGCATAACTTCAATAAGGTAAGTATCTTGCCTAACCTCGAGTGGGGGAATTACCCCTTAGGCATTGAGTCTTATGTTGAAATTGTGTGATTTGAAAGCCGTGTACGCGAGGTGACGAGTACGTACTAAGGCTTATATGTGCAAATTTTATTAGTTTAAAGTTTTAGGCATTCTTATGTATTAAATTAGATAATTGTTGGCATTAGTAAATCCTTGAATTATCACGCCTCATTCCTTATTTGTCAAGTTTGTATTTTATATAATAACTTGGTGTTATTGATATTTGGATTTTATGTGAATTACATGTGTTTGTTGATTTGATATTTATCTTGGAATTAAATTCATGATGGAATCCTTATCTGCAAATATTTATTAAATAAGTTTAAATTGAGGAGTTAATATAATTATCAAGAATTTGGATTGATGAAGGTGTTGCCCTATACTGAGTATTTTTCACCTCTGTTGATTGTTTTGAGGTGTTATATACGTTTTGTGGAGCCTTGGGCTAATTGTTAAAGAATTTATTGATTCTGCTACATATTTGGAATTTGGTTTTGGTCAGTGGCAAATTGTGATATGAATTGTTGTATTGTGTTGTAGTTTAAACACTCTCCTTGATATTATTTATGCTTCCTACCTTGCTTGTTAATGATATACATGTGCTTGGTAAGGAAGAGTGTAATGCACGAAGGGTGATGCCGTGTCATTTGAACTATATTATAATACGAAGGAGAGTGTAAAGCACGAAGGGTGATACCATGCCATTTGAGAGTGTAAAGCACGAAGGGTGATGTCGTGCCATTTGAGAGTGTAAAGCACGAAGGGTGATGCCGTGCTATTTCATTTATATTATCAGGTGAGGATGAGAGTAAAAGCACGAAGGGTGATGCCGTGCAATTATTTTTATATTATCATATATTCATGGCACGAAGGATGTTTCCGTGTAGGCGAGGACGAGAGACATACATTATATTGTGATATCGTTTTGTTGTGTATACATTCATGCCTTTATCTTGAGATGTTATTGTGCACTTTTGTTTTCTATGTGACTTGTAGTCGTTGTTGCTTCCTGTGTGCCTCCACTTTATTTCTTTTATTGTTATTGGCATTTCTCCCACCTAGTTGGTACTGTTATATGTATGCACGGTGAGAAAGATATAAATGCACGAAGGGTGTTACCGTGCCAATTGATTTGATCTACATATATATATATTATGTGAGAATGAGACAAGTGCATGATCGTATTGCCGTGCCATTTGATGTGATACGCTGAATATACTTCTCACGCCAGGAAAGTTAAATGAGGTGTCACAAGGTGACTTTTATTTGAAAGAATTATATTTGAAGGATATTTACTTGAAAGAATTATATTTGAAGGATATTTACTTGAAAGAATTATATTAGAAAGATATTTATTTGAAAGAATTATATTAGAAAGATATTTACTTAAAAGAAGTATATTTGAAAGATATTTACTTGAAAGAATTATATTCGAAAGATATTTATTTGAAAGAATTATAATGGAAGGATATTTATTTGAAGGAAGTATATTCGAAATATATTTATTGAAAAGGATTATATTCTAGAGACTTTTATTAAAAAATATTATAGATAAAAGATGTATATTGAAAGGACTTGATTAATTGGTTGTACCTGTATTTATTATTCGTTTGAGTAATGTTTTACGGTATTCCTGTTGCCTTGCTGTTTAAATCACTAGTTGATTTGTGTTGCTATCACTGCTATTTGTTTTCTATTATTTTGTATATCATATTGCACATGTTATTAGATTAGTGAGTGTCTTGATTGTACCTCGTCTCTACTCCACTGAGGTTAGTCTTGATACTTACTGGGTACCGACCGTGGTGTACTCATACTACACTTCTGTACATTTTTGTGCAGAGCCAGGTATTGGAGATATCAGACTCGGACAGAGTTAGAGTGGGATCACAAGGATTCAAGGTAGAGCTGCTTGGTCGTCGCAGTTCCTTGGAGTCTTTCCATTTTATTGTACTGTTATTTATTATTCAAACAGTATTGTGTATTCGATCCTTGCGATTATTTCATGTATTCAGTTAGAGTTCGTGACTCAATACTATCAATCTTGGGAGGTTTTTAAAATTATTTCAACTTTTGGTTTTGATACGTGTATTAAATTATATCTTTATAAAAAAAAAATGGCTTGAATTATGATTATAATCGGCTTACTTAGTCTTAGAGACTAAGTGTCATCACGACGCTTGTGGAGGAATTTTTGGGTCGTGACACTAACATAAGTAAGAAATAAGAAACTTGACAACAAACATATATGGTAGAAAGTCATTTGGTATTAAAGTATTAAAGTATTCTTCTTGCTACTAATTATTAGTATCATTTTCTATTGAGTCAAAAACTGAAAAATATTTTGTTTTTACTATAAAATTTTACAATCAACCTTTTATTTAGTCGATCAACATATTTATTTTTATTAGCTATGATATCTTTTTGATTCTATCATGCGATTTGCACAAATTACGTTTTAATCTAATGATATAAATATTTCTCTTATTAAATGCACTACTATTACCATTGGGATTGATAACCAAGTGTTCAGAAAGAACCAAATCATCTTTTATTGGATGCTCTTCTTCATTTCCGACACGAAGCAAGAAGACACTGAATATTGGATCTGTTCTTACTTTATATTTCTTGTCAGTTGAATCTCTTTCGATGAGGCCAGAAGTATGACTTTGGTAAGCTAACTTTTACAGTTTCTGCTTTTGTCAATTTTGGAACTACTGATAGTATTTGACAAAATCACCTCCCAAACCATTAATTTTTCACCAAACGGTTCATTAATATCCAACATATCTCTAAAACTCCAGACAATTATTTCGATCATTTGACACTTAACTATAAGTGCTCATCACGTATTATCAATTTTGCTTTCCTTATAAATTTAGCACAATTGCGATGCTTTGATATATTTGTGATGGTTATTTAAATTGTTTGAAGAGGTATATCAAATCTAAAGTGGGTGGTCTCACAATAAAATCGTTGTTTGTACACCACTTGTTATTATTGCTAACAGTTTCATGCCTGTTGATATGATATTTGCAAGTAATGCATGACATAGAAATATTATTTCGATTCCGCCGGAGGCATCTACAAAGAATAATCCCGTTATACCAGAGTCAACTCTTTATAAAATAGTCTTGAAAACTTATTCTTGTTTAGGATTTAGCTTTGATTGTGCTTCCTTAGATACTTGTATATCATTTTGATTCTTAATAATATATTAACCTTTTTTACTTTGTGTTCTAACGCTCTTTTTATGGAATAAATTTATGTACCCGGAGATTTTTTTTAACTTGAATAAGAATTTTACTCATATGATGAATTCAAAAAATAATTGAATCAGATTCTCTTGCTAAATAATTAACTCAACGATTTAGTTATTTGGTTTTAACATAAAAAATAATTTATTCTATGTTGATTCAGATCTTAATATTAGTTCATCTCTTATTTTGAATATTTAATCTTAATTATAGTATTATCCACCATAAATTTTATTTTCAAAGAGTAAAAGATTGATATGACATTTCACTTTTAGATCTTTATGTTAATAGAATCATTAGTGGTATTGACTCTTACCAACCATTTTTTTCTTTTTCTCACAAATTTATATTCTTAAATATTTTCTTAATTGTTGTTTAATAATTGGGCATTTTTTAGTATTACACAACAAATTGATAAAAAAAATATTATTTGAGTAGGAAAATAGTTCAAATATAATATAAAAATATATTATCGTGGGGGTATTTGTTTCTCTCAATTTTAACTCTTTATGTGTTCTATTTAATATTACTTTTATTTTTTCTTTCTTATTGGACATTATGTAGTGGTAATGTAATGCCAATACGGAGGATTCTTATGAAATTAATTTTATTAAACCTTCCTACATATTTTTTAAAAAAATTTAATAGACAAAATTTTATTAATTTTAAATATTAAAAATTAACATAGAAGATATTGTAGCCCAAAAATAGGTTATTGCAGTTATGTCCTTTCCTTATGAGTTCTTCCGTTTAATATTTTAGGGCAATTTGATATATTAATATTGTATTTATGCTTTTATAATAATATATGCTCTCATTTTCTTAATGGATTTGGACAATATAATACATTCTCAAATTAAATTAGTAATAGGACATTATAATACGTTTTTAAATTAAATTGGTAATAGGAATTTTATATGGATTAGACAACCCGAAAATAATTATACTAGTAGGATTCCTAAAGTTAGTCATGTAGGATTCATAACATGTAATATTATGTCCTAAAACCAATAGGATTATAAGGCTAATATCTAGAATTCCGGTTATGCCCTTTTATTATGAGTTATTATGCTTAATATTATAAGGTTATTTTTATAAACCAACATTGTATTCAAGCTTTTATATATATATATATATATATATATATATATATATATATATATATATATATATATATATATATATATATATATATATATATATAAACGTGCGTTGCACGTTAATAATAACACATGATGGTTTAAACACTTATTTATACGAAGGAACAACATAATTTAATTAATGAGAGAAAGTTTATATATAATAATACAACAATCATCTAAATGCCAAAAAATATTATTACATTAGCACAATACGAGAATTCAAAATGAAAGGATATTATCTGAACTTATACAAATGATCAATCTAGTCATGTTAATTAGATAATTATGTATTTTAGTTTAAAGGTATCTAATGTGATGGTATTTTATCGAACACTTCTTTGTAGACGATGTTTTTTTGTGTATGTTTCCTTCTAATACTTTGATTGCTCTACCATAACCAGAACTTTTGTTGTCGATATTGATATCACTCTTGAAAGTGCAACATATAGTTATCCGTGTAAGCAAATATATTGTTGTAAATATAGTCCAATATTTAGGATGTTTGTCCTTGTGCTTTATTTATTATAATTACAAAACATAAACATACTGAAAATTATTTTCGCACAAATTTAAAATAATATTCTTTAGTTTCGGAAGACGAAAGTTGAATTCGGAGATAAACACATACTTAGAAGCACATTGACAAGTATCATAAGTTCTGCATGTATGACGTTAAAACTTCTATATACCATCTGTGTACTGTTACATAAGCTATTCGACGGATCTAAGTTTTCAGTAGCATGACTGACATATTTTTCTTCAAAATCAACCTATATGCAATGGAAGATCAATTTTAATTTAGTTTATTATATATATGGTGACACTAACATACGTAAGAAATAAAGAACTTGACAACAAACATGTACGATAGAAGGCTATTTGGTATTAAAGTATTTAAGCATTATTCTTGGTAGTAATTGTTGGTATCATCTTTTGCTGAGTCGAAACTGAAAAATATTTTGTTTTTACCATAAAACTTAGCAATCAACATTTTATTTAGTTGATCATCATTTCTGCTAGCTAATATAACTCTTTAATTTCTATCATGTAATTTGCACAAATTGTATTTTAATCTAATGATGTAAATATTTTCCTTATTAAATGAACTACTATTACCATTGGGGTTGATAGCCAAGTGTTCTGGAATAACCAAATTATCTTTTATTGGATGCTCTTCTTCGTTTCCGACACGAAGCAAGAAATCACTGAATGTTGGATTTGTCCTTACTTTTATATTTCTTGTCATTTGAATCCTTTTCATTTGAGGCCATAAATATAATTTTGGCAAGCTAGTTTTTACAGTTTTTGCTTTCGTCGATTTTGGAACTACTGATAGTACTTGACAGAAATCACCTCCCAAACTATTACTTTTTCACCAACCAGTTCATTAATATCCAATATATCTCTAAAACTCCGGGCGATTGTTTCGATAGTTTGACGCTTAACCAAAAGTGTTTCATCCCTTATTATCACTTTTGCTTTCCTTATAAATTTAGTACTATTACTCTGCTTTGATATATTTGTGATGGTTATTTCAGTTATTTGAAGAGGTATATCAAATCTAAAGTGAGTTGTATGATCTCATAATAAAATTGCTTCTGGTACACCACTTGTTCTTATTGCTAACAATATCATGCATCTTGATCTTATATTTGCAAGTAATGCATGATATAAGAATATTATTTCGATTCCGCTGAAGGCATCTACAAAGGATAATCTTGTTATACCAGAGTCGACTTTTTATAATATAGTCTTGAAAGTTCATTTTGTTCAAGATTTAGTTTTGATTGTGCTTCGTCAAGTACTTGTATGACCTTCTTAATATTGTACTAATATTTTTTACTTTGTGATCTAAATTTTTTCTATATAAGGGCATTTACACGTAGTATCCCGTTTAAATCATTAAAAATCGTATTTCCAAGACCAATAAATTTGTCAAAGGGTAATATTAACACAAATAAATTATAGATTTCATCTTAAGATTCAAACATGGTAATGGCAAGAGAGAATACATAGTCGCAGTTTTAACTGAATGTAAAACCTTAGAATTAGTGACTTGGATGACTATTAATGTATATAACAACTCGCAATTAGGACATGAATCCTTGTGAAAATATTTTGTTGCTTATAAAGTTCATCAATATATCTGTGAGAATGTAAGTGTGTGGCTTTGAGTGAGTTTATCTTCATAAACCATATCCAACCCAATATGTGAATAAATATTGCAAAATCTCTTCTTGAATACTCTAACTTACTGCATCAATCAATATTGCAAAAATTATCTTTTCAATAGTATTTTGAAAAATGTCACCTGCTGTCTTTTTATTTTAATTCCTTTCGGAGCAAAGTAAAAGTCACTAACCAAAAAAAGGGATATAATGTTTCATAGGACAACGTTATAGTTGGGATTTATTTTTGGAAATTGGGATACTAAAATGTCAAAATGCAAAGGATCTTCAATAAACTATCGATTCTAAACTCATAAATGAACGTATAAGTATAACTGATACAACTATATGATTAAAATGATACAAATTATAAAAACAAAAAAAATCAAACAAAAAACTAACAAATATTAAATTTAACGTCTTTAGTCATAATTTACCTTAAGGATATAGTGTAAGCTACAATGTATCAAATATTTTATGCCTCAAAATAAACTATGTATTAATCAATTCTTTTCACATACGTTTCTTCTGCCTAGTTTTTCTCAATTATCCATATCTTCCACGCGTGATGGAGTTTCTTCGTTTTTATAAATTGTATTTTATATTTCTATTCAAACTAAAGCTCATTTAACAAAACGTTTCCATTATGAACATAAATTTTCCAGCTACATTCTTTTCTAAAAGTTGTCAGTATAATCTTAGTTGATTTAAAATTCTTAAATATAAGATAACATTATTTTTTCTTGGCTGAAAATATGCAACAACCATATAAGTCATTATTATCATCTTTATCGGCCTTTAAAATTTCTAAATAATTAATATATCAGGAAAGAAAATCATGTATTATAATTACGCTTCGCTTAAAAAAAGAGTTTTTAGAAGTCAATTTGCAAAATATTAATACTCTTTTTGATTTCATAGACGGTTAGATAGGCACCGACATATCCAAGAGTCAAAGTGGATATTGGTTTTCCCCAAATGGATTCAAAGTTATGGAAGAGTTATATTTGGAAGAATCCAATAATCCCTAAAATACTGATATTGTAAATCAGTGTGGACCTCCATTAAAGCTAGACGAACTAAAGCTTCTCCAATTGAATTCTGAAGTCTCATTGGAATCAAATTGAGTGGTTAAAGCACTAAGAGAAATTCTTTTTATCTTACTTGATCGATAATAAGTAGGAAGGAGACAGAGTCCTTGACCATGTAAAATTTATTTTACAAAATATCAACAAAGTACGTTACTTTAAGGATTCTAATTTTAAGTTGAACTAAAATATTACACTTTTATCCAACATAAAATTATTTTCTAAAAAATATTTTAGGGCTAAAATTAATAATAAAAAATATTATTTGAATAAAAAAGCAATTCAAATATAATATAATAATATAGTATCGTAGGAATTTTTTCTCAATTTCAATATTGCAGTCCATTTAACATTAATACTTTTATTTTCTCTTGATATGCAATATTATAGAGTGGTAATGTATTGAGTTATTTATTAACATGTTTTTTCTTCTAAAATTGGTTTCCTAACTATTCATGATATCATTAATACATATTCGCTTAGTTTTTTTACTTTAATTAGACACATTATTTTTTGACATGTTTATAGTATCGACAGAAGTAATTTAAAGATAATGAGATTGAATTCTAACACTACCGTAATTGCTAACTTGTAGTATTATATCTATGCCCGAAAGTAATTATACTAATAGGATTCTTAAAGGTAATCATGAAGGATTCCTAATGTGTAGTATTATGTCCTAAAACTAATAGGATTATAAGGCTAATATCTAGAATTCTGGTTATGTCCTTTTATTATGAGTTATTATGCTTAATATTACAAGGTTATTTTTGTAAACTGACATTGTATTCATGCTTTTATCATAACTCATATCTATAGATATATATTAATCTGTCTAGGAAGGCTCCTTTCAGAGACAAGATATTTGTCTACTCTACACATTTTGGTACTTTCATTATATATACATGTGTGTAATCATTAAGTTAAACTAATAGCCCTATTATAGTCAACATGCTTCACTCTCCTGCCCCTGAAGCGACAGCTTCACTTAAGTCGCTTCGATCCACACCGCTGAAGCGCCCCGTTTGTCGCCTTGCATCGCTTCTCGCTTTCGCCAACCCTGTTACAGGAAGTAGGAATAACACCCATATCATATATGGGACTCGAACTTGATACATTTGTTCGACTGGATGAACAATTCCAATTGCCATGCAATACATCTCCTAGTCAAGTTGGCTAATTCAACATTATTTAATCACCATAACTAGTTGTCCATGATCTAGATTCACTGTTAGAAAATCTTCTCAAAGAAGCTACGAAAAGTAGGTAACAAAAAGAAAACCTGACTTGCCAGACTTGCAGACCTTTCTTAACTATCAGTAGAAATTCAATAGTAAATACGCGAGGAAAACGCTAGGTCAAGAAATGATACTGGAGGAAGTCGAGAAGCAATTAAACCTATAATAAATCTTCAATTACCCAAAGGATATTCAGAATGTGCATATCCATTGCATATACTTTTAAATTCGCATATGCTACCCAAAGAAATTGTGGTTGGAAGTAGGGTTTTGTAGGTATTATCAAACATTGGTCGGATTCTTTTGATAGTCAAGGCTCTCCTATTTTCATTCCGCTTCCAAGCTAAAATTCTTTAAATCTAAACTCAAGGAATGGAATTCTAATTCCTTTGGCTATTTAGATACCAGAAAATCAAATATACTGGCTGATATTTTAAATTTCAACTAGGAAGCTGAATTAAGAACCCTTTCTGACAGGGAACTTGCTCGAAACTTGATGATATTGCCAAACAGGAAGAATTGTTTTGGCAATCAAAGTCGAGTAGTCTTTGGCTAAAGCATGGGTAAACCACAAAGTTCTTTCATAAAATAGCAACGTACACTGCAAAAACAACCACATTGATAGCCTCATCATTGACGGATAAACGGTAACAGAAGAGGGATCATCAGTAATGAAATTGTTTCTTTCTACAGGAAACTTTACTGGAAACAAGACTCTCCAGGACTTCCTTGGTCTCTTGACAATACTCCTATTATCTCGGAGGATGGTAATGTGACATCCTAAAAACTTTCGGGAAGATTGCTCGCTGCTATCACCCCTCAACTCAGATGGTTTGACTATAGGTTTCTATCAAAAGCATCGGAAAGTTATTCACTTGTGTGCTTTCTCAATACTTTAAACTTTTTCCATGACAGGAACCTTTCACCAAAAGCATGAATGCCATCTTTATTTCAATCATCCCCACAAAGCCGGTGCCAAGGAAATGCGTGATTTTCGACACATCATCCTTGTTGGCAGCTTCTACAGATCCTTTCCAAAGTGTTAGCAGGCAGACTAAAGAAGATTATTGAAAAATTGATATCCCCTCAACAGTTGGATTTCATCAAAGGTAGACAAATCATGCATGCAACCCCCATTGCTAATGAATTGTATTGATTCCAGAATAAGACAAAGCATTCCTGGTTACATATGCAAATTGGATATTGTAAAGGCTTTTGATCATGTAAATTAATGTCTTGCTTTCACTAGAGAGGGACATCGATTTGGTCAAAAATGGATCAATCGGGTTGAGTGCTCTACCAACCTACACCATGGCCTTATTTCCTTTTCCTCTTTCCGTCTCCAAGAGACTTGACAATAGTCATCTCTTCCTACGACGCTCTTTTACCTCACAAATGTGGTATATATTCTTTAACTTCCACGCTTTGACTTGGATTATGCCAAGATCAATAGCAGATTTACTTCTCTGCTGGAACAGAAAAGGTTCGCTCAAACACTTAAAGAAGGCTTGGAACACTATACTTGCTCGCATATGGTGGAGTATCTGGAAGGAGAGAAATAGAAGATGCTTTGATGGATAAAAGAGCCCAATTTGGAAAGCCAGATCTCTGTTACAGTTCACAGATGCTTTTGTATTGTTAGCCAGGGTTCACTTTTCGTTTGCTCTTTTTTGGATGTAATCACAGCACTTTCTCAGTGCTGGTTTATATCAATAATACTTACCATTTCAAGAAAAAGAGAGACTTGACAAAAGACTTTCTTTGGCATGGTAACAAGGATATGAAATCCTTTCATCTTGTTAATTGGAACACTGTGATTCTTGACAAGAAAACGGGAGGCTTGGGTGAAAGAGGCTTAAACGGTCATAAGAAAAGTTTGATGTGCAAAATGGTTATGGAAATTCAATTATGAGCAAAATGCTCTTTAGAGGAAGGTGATTTGCATCTAACATGACCCTCTGGGGCCTTGAACCTCTGAATCGCCCTAAGCCTCCTCAAAAAGAAATGATCGATTCTGAATCTCAATCTCTGAGCTTGGAGTCATTTGGTTGGGGTTCGGGATTCCACCTTCGAACGCTCCTGCTATAAGAAGCTTCTCTCGATTCTAACAACATTGTGTAATCCCTTATCTCCGGAACCTCTACTCCAGTGCATTCCTCCTTCACCAGCCTACCTAGCCAAGCAACAACTTACTTCTTAACTCTCTTGGTCGTTTGTTCTCATCTGACAGTAACCAGTATAATTATGACAAGAAAGTGGGTTTATTGAGTGCGTAATAATCATTGTACAATACTTCCCAATTCCGTTATATAACAAACTGGCAGCAAAGGGGTAGAAACCTTAGATTTTGGAGGAAAGTAATCGGCAACTGAAATCCCAATCCCAACACTCTGAGGTCATTCCACTATACCAAACAAGCTGTCGGGATACGCAGTAATTCAGTAAGTGCAAGAGAAACTGGAAGAGTGATGAGAGTTTAAGCTCTTTGTTTTAGATAAGAATTCAAAGCTTAATGTGGATGCAACTGTCGACGGCCTATTGAAAAATGACACCTATTTAAAGGCAGGGACTTTTCTATTGGCATAGTCGAACGTGTAAAAAAAAAATGCAAAAGTACCATGCGTTTAAGTTCAGCTCACGACAATTGTTTCAACTGAGTGTTATCAAAGGCGAAAAGCGCAAAAAAGCTCTAAGGTCCAATGGGGCTTTAAGTGCAAAGCGCAAATAAAGCGTGGGCTTTATTTGTATATGTATATGTAGTCCAAGACTAATAATTATAAGCATGAATAACAAATATATGGACAAAGAAATTAAAAAAAAATAACGATAAAGTGAAATATCAATTGTTTAATGTCTCCAATTACACTCATTGGCAAGGAAAAGTATGCCTTACAACCTTGATGCGATATTAAAGCGCCCACAAAGCGAGGTGAAGCGCTCAACATGTTTTGAGCCTCGCTTCAGGGCTTAAGCGCGCCTTTGACAACACAATCAACTCAAGCTCGACAACTTAAATAACAAAGATACTCAAGAACAAGCATCAATAACTCCTTGAACCAGAATTGCTAAAACGAATAAATCAGACTTTTGTACCAGCCAAAGGGGGAAAAAAACTCAAAACATGATAGTTACCTGTAATTCAAATTCCTTCAACTGTGGAGAAGCCCTTATTATGGACGTGCAACCTAAGAGACTCCGGTCCTTCTGCCTGAATGTAGTCAAGACAAATTTCTTGAGCTTAGTAAGTTTAGGAAAATTGTAATGCTCCAAATTTTCCTGCAAAAAATCAAACTACATTGAAGGCACCAGTTAGTGCAAGCAAAACAAAAGTAGATAGACACAAATTTTGTCACTAACCAATGAATGAGAAGCATGTATTGTAAGGACCTCTAGCTGAGAGAGAACGCGGGAAAGACGCGAGGATATGTCATCCAAAATATGGGTGTGGCCAACCCCAAATGTCTACCTCAACCAGCGTAGGGACATTCTTAAGCAGTAATTTCTTTCCTGCTGAAGTCCTTAATGTTATAAGGTTTGTAGCACAAATTTGAAGTGATTCCACATTGTAGCAGTACCATATCTCCAAGTGTCTCAACCTGAGGGATGGATCGAGAACTTCCAAATTTACCAATGTTCCTGATCCATGAACTACTATTTTTTCAAGAAACGGACAGTTGTGTAGAAAGAAGTCAAGAACTTCGCCCGTCACATTTACGGATTTCAACAGCAGTACTTACAGGACTTGAAATTCTGCTTGGCAAGTGGGAGTATTTGGAAATTATTAGGCTGAGGTTGGCCTGAAGAAGAGTCAGCAAAATCACTAACACCAAGGAGCCGTGCTGGAAAAGTATAACAGTAACCAAAATACCGAATGTCCTCTCCACACTTTAATAAGTTTAACTCTAGTCTTTGAACTTTCCCAGAAAAGGTAAATTCAAGCCATTTGTCAATCTCATGCCGCGCGAATTTGTTTAAGTCAAAACAAACCCGAAATTGGTCTAGTCTCTCTACACATTTGCAAGTACAGCTGACCCTCTCTACTCTACTTCATCCAAGGGTTTGGTAGCATCAAAATCAAGCCGAGGAATATATTTCCACAACCTCAGCCAACACCTTGAGAGGACACTTGTGTCAGCTGCTTCCTTAACGGTAAGGAAAGATAGTTTATAAACCAGAATTTATCAGGTAACTGACTAATGCGATCCTATTCAGTGCAAACTCCCTTTTGACACTACAGAAAATAGACACCAAATGAGATTTACTAAACTAATCCATTCTTACACAATTAATGACCAAAGAGTGGCAAATCAAATCGAGAGAGGGGGAGGGGGGGTTCAGAAGCCAAGTTCTCACCTTCTTCAGAGCAAAATTGTCGTAAAGCTGAACTCTTTTCCCCATGAAATGCAATGAATCTCCTATATAAGTGGAGGGGTGTTAGCCAAAGAAAAATATGGGAATGAGATACAGTTTGCGTTTTTAAGTTTGTAGTAAGTGAATTTCATTAAATGGCATCAATAAGATGCATAACAGAAATATTAATCAAAAGAGAGTGTCCGCTCATATACAAAGACAGATAAAGTTTGCATCTTTATTTCTCCTTCCAACTACAATATAAACAATATGAACAAATACTTCAGATCTTAAAGTCATAAGAGCAAAATAATAAAAAGGGCGGCGGCGGCAGGAGGGCCTAGACTACCATCTAGGGTATTTAGACCAAAAGGGGAGAAAAGAAAGAGGCAGTGTAGAGTTGGAAGACCAAAAGACTGTATTTTGACATGAAACTATATAAGATGGAAACCAACAAAAATTCCATGGAAGACGTAAGGGATGGATTTACCTGGAACAGAAAGATGCACTCTGTTTGATACCAGCAAAACAAGTGATCCTGCTGACCAGAGACTGTAAATATGCGGCGACTAAGAGAAAAGGAGAGAGAGATTTAATGAAAGCAGTCGGAAGAAAGTACGTTTATCACTAGGAATCAAATTGTCTTTCATTTTCTAAAAATAAAAGAAAAAGAAAAATACCTTTTCGATGCAGAATGAAATTATCTTTTATACCCAGAAAAAAGACACATGTCAATTTGTAATTATACACTTTGTCACATGAAATTAATTTCAATATCTAATGATAAAAAGTCCATTGACATTTAATATTAAGATTAGAAGATAAATTAATATAGAAGATAAATAATAATTTGAGAAAATTACATTGTATAGCCGCTCTTAAAATAATAGCCGAATATATATATATATATATATATATATATATATATATATATATATATTCTGTATGTTATATATAAAAATTATATAAATTTTATATATTTTTCCGGTTAGCGACTGTAAATAGTTTCTGACGCGGATTAAAAATAGAAAAAGTCCTAATAATTAGGAAATTTTACCTCATATAGAAAATACACCATATTTATTATAAACCAAAACATATTCAAAATACTATTAATTATAGTTTCTATTATATAGCAAAAAATTTATTTATTTTATACCCTACCATTGAGGAGCGAATTACGCCAATTATAATCTTTCTTTCTATGTTCTTTCTCTCTCTATCACCGGATTCTCAATCCTCTTTCTTCTCCCTCAAATCTCTCTCCTTTCCATCAAGGCAGTCATCGTAGCATCCATTTTTGGTAGATATGGTGGACTTTTTGAAGCGAAGAGAATAGATTTGGAGGGAAGAGGGAGTAGATTTGTCCGTGACTACGCCGGAGAAGATTTGAAGGCCGGATTTTTGTTCGTCTCCATTTTTAGTTTTAATACAATGTATACAATTTTTTTCTTGGCCGGAAAAAGCCATCTCTAGCGAACTTTCTTCTCTTCTTTGCTATTTTAGTCACATACAACGATATAAATACATTGTATTATGTACAAATACATTATATTTTTGTATAAATATATATATATTTTTGCATGTATTTATGTATTCCGAAGGTCTGTATTTTTTAAATACATCCGAACATCAATGTGTTTTGTAATTTTTTGTTGTTTGAATACAGTCGATTTGAATACGGTGAATTGAATACAATGTATAATAGTGAATAATGAATAGGAATTGAATACAATGTATACAGTCGAATTGAATAGAATGGTATACACCATATTTCTTGATTACCTCACTGTATTTATAAATACAATCGCACGAATATATGGAATATAATACAGTAGCAGCGAAATTTATATAGAATTGATTTTGTTGAGTTAAATTAGGAGTGATACACGCTAATTGAATCTCTATCCGTTATTAAACACCTGGACTCGCCTATTTTTTTAGCCGAATTTCGTTATTGTATTCATGAATACAGTAGCTCGAATACAGCGAATACAGTCACATAGCTGGACTCCCCTATTTTTTAGGCGAATTCTGCTATTGTATTCATGAATACAGTAGCGCGAATACAGTCGCATAATATAGTCCCGTAACAAAGTAAATAGTAGATCTAGGAGATAATTATGTATATGGTAGCTATAGGAAGTTAATAGCTACTAAACAATAGTGATTTCTAAAAATTTGTCTATGCTATATATTTCAACATGCTAGTATAATCTAGCGTTTATTGTTTTTTTGGGAAATTGATAAATTTTTGGGAGTGAAATGGGTAAATAGCCACTTTTTATACCACTAGTTGGAATGTAGCCACCATTTCAATACTAAGTACTAATATTTAGCCACTTCGTAATTAGATGGACAAAATTACACCTAAACTAAAATAATAATACATACGCATCTTCTCCACTTCTTCTTTGTAATTATGGCCAATATTTTGGCTAATGGAGTCCATCTCACATAAGCATAAGCATATTTGCAAAGTATAGACTTTGTTGGTAATATTCTTTGGGATCCAAAAATATTGCATTGTGTGTTGGACATCATTTGCACAAGTTGTATCTCTTCTTTTACACCTAAGAGGCCAAGACTTTTTTGCCTATAAAAGGAAAAACTATTAGTTCATTTTAAACACGCCAACAAGACTTGTCTTCAATTCTTGTTTCTTCCTTTCTTCCTTTATTAAGAGTGTTTTGTATGAGAGTTAGTGTTGGGAAGCACTTGTATGTACCCTTTCTTTGGAGTGATCTTGTGAGGTTATTCTCTTAGGGTATTTGGGATTAATTAGAGTATTTACTCTAATTTTGTGCTATCTTTTGTACTCTTATTGTTATAGTAAATTGCCTCTCTCCGCTTGTGGACGTAGGTCACTTTGACCGAACCACGTTAAATTTGTGTCTTCTTTATCTACTTTAATTGCCGTTGTTATCAACTTCTATTGTCTTTGTTATTGCCATTATACCGTTGTTTGGCTATATTACGCACTACCCGAGTTCCCGATCCTAACATTCTTCTTCATTGTGCTTTATACTTGAACCAGCTACCATATAAATCAACAATTTCTCGATGTTGTTCTTTTGGGGTGAAGTAAGAATTCTTAAGGAAAAATTCCTGGAGTTTGAACTTTGAACTGCACCTTGAGAAAAAATTTCCTTTCTTCTTGTGCGCTTCTTCTCACTGTCACACAGCTTTCAATTCCTTTTATGGGTAACATTAATATTACTGGAATAACATCCTAAAGAAGCAAAAAGGCTTTTGTAATTGTTAGGGAGTTACTCTTTATTTTCCGTCTCCGATATAATCTAGGTTTGTTAGTAAATATTAGGTTTATGAGGTTCAATAATTTTGATGAATTCTAGGCATTAAAATTGATGTTGTCAAAAGCAATCTTAACACCTTAATTAGAAATCTCAAAATAAGTTAGACATGAACTGTTATCTCTTGGCTATGGCTAACGTTGACGAGTTAAAAGAATTTTTGGTTTCTTCTTCACTCTTATTTCTACAATTGAGAACTCAAGGATAGAATTAGCAGAACTGCTAGCTTCCACGAACCACTAAAACTTTCAGTAACATCAATCCCTCTACTATGATTGCATGGAAAATTCAATCGTTAATACTCGAACTAAAGGATATTGTAACGAAGAAGGCCTTTCAATAACGTCTGCTAGTACTTTAAAATAAAGTTTTACCTCACTCAAATAGTTGGTCTTTGTAAAAGACGCAGCAGTGAATTAGAAGAAGAAAACGACAACTGATATGGTCTAAAGCTTTTAGAGCTTCGTAAGAATCTAAGGAAGCAGAAGTTGAAACTGTGTGAGAGTAATCAGATTTTAAAAAACTGTGTGAGAGTAATCAGATTTTAATACATTTTAGTAACAATAAATTACAGCCATACGATTTTATTCAGAAGAGTTGGCATGATCTTAAGCAGCTTTTGGAGCTAAAACTACAGGACTGAATCCCAACTACTTCCCTTGAGAGAATGGCTCCATTATTCAGAAAATGAAAGGTATTCATCAAAAGAAAGAATGAGGTCAAATAATTATAAAATTAAATCAGGTACATTATATTATCCCCTTGTGGGATCATAATACTGAACCAAATCTCCCTTATTAGCACAAATTTAAATGGGAAGGCCCTAATAAATGAAAAATAACATTATTATTTTCATAACAAACACACATTTTACAGTATCACCAACTCAATATCTGGAGGTACTTCACCTTCAAGCTGGAGCTTAGCAAGATTTCTTGCAGTTTGCTGCTTCCCAATTACCTCAAGTTCCAAAGGGACGCGAGAAAAAATTGGATTCCTAGGATCAATGATGATTCTCTTGAGTCCAACAGCATTTTCCAAAAAGTACCTCACGAGTTCAAGATGAACTACGCCGCTATAATAACCACACAACTTGACCACTTTGAGGTGATGCAGTGGACATTTTATGGCTTTATTACACTCTCTGTTTGACTGGAAGGGACATGACAATGTCAACTGCCGTAAAGAAATAGAACAAATATTAAAATTCAAATAACAAAAGTATATGGAAATGAGAAGAAAAACTCACTAAGATAAAGAAAGTACATGCAAATGAAAGGAAATTATACCTCCGTGAATGGTTGATATTTCAGTAACTCAATAAATAAAATGAATTTCACTTGGAATGTAAAATATGTAAACAGCAGGGTGAAAGACAGGTCTAGAATGAGTAATAATAGATTAGAGGCAGATAACAAATGAAACATGATTTTGGCAGTTGCTCATGTCGTTTCTTTAATTCTCATAGTATTATGTTCAATGAATTCCCTGGAGTACTATTACCAAATGAGAGAAGGAAGGTGAAATAAGATGAGGAATACAGAGAAGAATATTAAAGAATGTCTTATTTCCTTATTTTTGGTTCTTAAAAAGTGGAGTGCAAATGAAAAGTTCAATTTTCTTAGAGAAAATTTCTCCTTTGCTTATTCTAATAGCTGTAGGCCTACTAGGAACTACATGTCTCTACTTTCATATCCCTTCAAGATGTAAACTGGCCTGCTCTGTGTACTTCAGTAAAAGCAAACATCACCACAAGTCAGGTTAATTGTGTCCCAAAGTCACCCAGAATGGCACTAAAAGTTCGGCGCTCTCTCACTATCTTCCTCGTAGGAAACTTTACCATGTATACTATGATATTTCTACCACTTATCATCCTTCTTTTTGATAAAGGGTTAGAGACGTATTCCTTGTATCTCAAGCATCATCAATTGATGAACCAAATACAAAAGTTCCTACGTGAATGCTGCCTTTATCTTTTGGTGGTAATAAATCAGTATAACATTGAGAATAACACCCACATGCAGAACAACATGAGAACAACAATCTACAGGTAGTAAGGTACATGGGACTTAAACCTGACACCCTTGTTTGACTGAATGAACAATTCCCATTACCTTGTAATATATCTAGTAGTCAACATTATTCAATCACCATTTACTAGTTATCCGTGATCTAGACTCAGGGGCGGAAGCAGAGTACCGGATGCGGGTTCGGCCGAACCCAGTAGCTTTTGTTCAAACCATGTATTTGTCTTAAAAAATCCATTGGATATGTAAAACTTATTAATTTAGAACCCAGTGACTTGAAAGGATTACAATCCCGAACCCATAAGGTTCAAATCTTGGCTCCGCCTCTGTCTAGACTCCTCGGGATTGTAATCCTTTCAAGTTACTGGGTTCTAAATTAATAAGTTTTACATATCCAATGGCTCCGCCTCTGCCTAGACTCCACGTAAGAAAATCTTTACTACTCAAACAAACCAAAAAAATTTGAGCTGCATGCAGGATTGCTGACTTTTTTTAACTATTAGTAGAAATTCACTAGTAACTTGGTTCAACACACACTTGATCTTAACCAAAAGGCCGAGAAAGGTTAAACACTACCTTGCCATCACATAAGTGAATTTTCCTTCTGTAGGAAAGCACCTTTTGTTGCTTCTCCCAACATTTAGAGCTTAAAAAGCAACAACGCCGTTAACATCTGTATTTTCATCTCAAATTTCTTCAAACAAAATAACCAACATGAAAGAGTCGATGGATTAGGGAAGTTTTGTAGCTGTTCACATGTTCTATTTGATGGAAAGTTTCAACTTGTTTGGGTTTAGCATTATTGAACTCCCTGGCATTCTACTTTGCTCATATACTTCTTCATCCTCATATCTAAACCTTGTTTCTTCAATATCAAAAGCTCGGATGTGCTGAATCGCTAGAGGCAAATTTAGAGGACTCTCTGTCTAGACAGTTATCAGTACAGTTTTTTTTTAAAATTTTATATAAGGGACAGTTGTCAGTACAAAGTTTCTCCTCTCTTCCCATACCTATTCCCCTAACCCCAATAGAAAATGGAAAGAACCACTGTCATACGTATATACATCTACGATGTATATATCTATAAACATACATACAATGCATGCATGTATACATACATGTGTACACGCGCAAATACATAGAGGTTTCCAACATTGAATATGCCAACTGTCCTATTGGCCGATGTAAAGTCATTTTCTCAGTCTAAAAACAATCTTAAAAGACCTTACCCCTTTGTGTGAAGCTACCCAACGTAAAATTTCAAAAAGAAAGAAATGAAGCTTGGAAGCGCAAGCTTCAAAGTTCAACCAACCTTGCAGGTCCTGGCTAAACTTAAGTTGAGATATAAATTGCGACAACTATAATTAAAGAGTTACTAGCAGTCTATGATAAGCTATTAAGTAAACATGCGAGGAAAAAGGCTTGGGGTCAAGAAAGTGAAATTGGAGGAAGTTGGGAAGCGGTTAAACCTGTAATAAATCTTCGACTGCCCAAAGGATGTTCAAAATTTTGCTTGTCCATTGCATCTACTTTTAAGTTCTTATTCTTATATGTTAACCCATGTCTCATAAAAACCCAGTCTGCTTCTTTTTTTCTCTTTTCAAATAATATTCAACTCAAATTATTCCAATCAAAAATAAAATTCAAGAAAGCAAATGAAACACATTATTATCGAACTTCACCTTTGTTTTATCTGGAGTTTATGCACCACATACCAGGTTGAAGATGGATTTGTGGTTCAATTTAACTGCAACTAGAGGACTTCATGATGGCCCATGGATTACTTGTGGGAATTTAATTTCACTAAGACTTATCCCCAGGAATGACGGATTTCATGGATTTCACATTGAATTGGAACTCATTGACCCTCCTTTGGTAGGTGGCTGATACCTAAAACTCATTGAGAGATTTCTCTTTTCTATTGAGTGGGATGATTGTTTCGATTTTATCAAACAATTCTTACTCCGAAAAGTTGTCTCATCACTCTCTTTAATCCTCCAGTGTAGCCAATGGGGCCACGGGTCAAGATCTTACTTCAAGTTAGAGCAAATATGGTTGGAGGCAGAGAATTGTGGGTTATGATAAAAAACTGGTGGGATTCTTTTGATATTCAGGGCTCTCCTGACTTCATTTTCACTTCCACGCTAAAATTCTCCAAATCTAAAATCAAGGGATGGAATTCAAACTCTTTTGGCAATTTAGATACCAGGAAATCAAATATCCTGGCCAATATTTTAATTAAGATAGATGGAACTTGATGATATTGACAAACAGGAAGAAAAACTTTTTGGAGGCAAAAATCGAGTAGCATTTGGCTAAAGCAAGGGGACGACAAAAAATTCTTTGGTATAAAGGCAAATGCACCGTAAATATAATTACATTGATAGTGTCACCATAGAGGGAGAAATGGTAACAAAAGAGGGGGATCATCATTGATGAAATCATTTCTTTCTACAGGAAACTTCAAAGGGAACAAGACTCTCGGACTTTTCCTGGGTCTCATGACAACACTCCTGAAATCTCGGAGGATGATAATGTTGACATCCAAAAACCTTTTCCGGAAGAAAAAGTGTCTGCTGCTATCAAAGATTATGCAAGAGATAAAGCCCTCAATACTGATGGTTTGAGTATGGGCTATGTGATGGTGGGCTTGAATCATGGATTTTTGGCTTTACTTCACCAATTAATTACTACACTTTGATTGTATTTGAGCCTAAATTGTAGTACTTTGTACTTATTACACGTGTTATGCTGTGTAGGATGTGATTTATAGTTGAGAAGCAAGTTTAGAGCTAAAATGGATGAATTGGAGCTTTGAAGTCTGAGTAGAAACCCAAGGAATTAAATTGGGATCGCGTTCGGGGGTCGATGACCGAGTATGCATAGAAAAAATGAGAAACAATTATTAAGGGAATAAAACAACGATGCCACGTCACAATTGGCATGCAAATGTTTGGCATAAGCAAAGAACTCACATTCTATATTCATAATTGGCATGTCTACCTGCGTGGGGGACAAAGTTTTTCTTATTTCGTTCATCAGACATCAAAATTGAGCAAGCTTCTGAATTCCTTCATTAACGTGGCGCACAACGCGGCGCCCAGTGCGGCGCGTCTGGGCAATTTTCGCACAGGTAATCTTATTTTGGTTCAGAGAGGGTATTTTAATCCCTCCATACTCGGTATAAATATACTGTAAACATAATTTTTGAAGGGGATTGGACCTAGGAGAGTTTTAGAGAGCTACCACGGCTTGAAGACATAAGATTTCATCAATTATCTTGCCAACAATCGGTGCAAAACGAGAGTTTGTATTGTAAAGTTATCTTTGATGTTTCTATGTTCTTAAACTTATTTGTGATGACTTTCTCCATATCTATGGAGTAGTTCTTCCCTAGGGTTTTGACGGATTTGGTGTTTTGAGCGTTGTTTGTAGATTTACTCTAGTTTAATTGTTTGAATACGATTATGGAGCTTTGAATTGATTGCGATTATTCACCGATTTATTTAATCGAAAGAGGAATATTTTGGTGATTATCTTTTCATTATTTTGTTTGGTCTAATTTAGTGATTCTTCTAAGTAATCGAGAGAGCTTTTGGAATTATTGATTAGACCAAGTTAGTAAAATATTCGAGAGAAGTTTACTTAAAGACTAGTCCATTAACGTGTTCTTGCATATTTTCACAGTGCTTCATATTAGTTTATTTTTGTAGAGTTCAGATTTAATCGAGAGAGGAATCTTAACCTTACGTTTAAGCTAATCATCGAGTGAATTCGTGAGAATCATTAGAACATTAGAAGTGAATTTAAATAGAGTTAGATTCCGAATAGATATCTTACACCTATCCTGTCGCGGCCCTTATTTCTCATATTGCTTACAATCCGATTTAGTTCAACTCTCACTCTCTAAGATCAATTCCAATTAGTCGTAATCTTAGTTAGTAGTTAATTGTAGTTAGTAATTACCTCAAATCAAGTGTTGATCAGCCTGAATAACAGAAAACCATATGTTATTTGAACATCGTTTAAATCCAATCCCTGTGTTTACAATACTATCTTTGGCTAGCGAGCAACAATTATTGTTGTGTTTTGCGCTCGTCACTGTGTTGCGCGGATCCTTCAAAAATGTTATTGCACCCATGTCGGATTCTTCAAAGAATACATTATTTTTGGAGGATCTGACACAGACCTTGACGGCACTTTTGGCTAAGTTGCTCGGACACGACAATTTGGGCGTCGTACCCGTGTCGACACGACATTGACACGGGCTATGTTGCTCGGACTCGGGTGCGGGTATCCGATACGGGGACGGATCCGAGTATCGGATACGGCAAAATCTAAATTGTAAGATTCGGGGGTGCGGATCCGGATATGGATACTGGTGCGGGGATACGGCTAAGAAACTTCAAAACTTGTACTGATAGGAATGATCAAACGATCTAATAAGATGGGATCCCCAATATAATAGTGTATATGTTTTGTTATCGATTAAATTAGTCAGATAAAGTTCATCCTTGGTTCCTATCAAACATACAATTACATTTCAAATATTTCGATAACTTTAAATATTATTAATTATATTTTAAATACGGGATCCCTAATATAATAGTTAGCTTTTTATACAAGTAGTAAATTATGTACAACTAGTAAATAATTTTGTATAAATTAATTTTGCGCGATTAAAATATATAAATTAAATAGCAAAAATTCAATATGCTAATAATTATTTTACTGGAGTATATTGTATGAGAAAGAAACATTTGCAAATTGCAACCTTTCAATTACGTGTCACAAGTACATAGAATAAAGGGGACAAAAAGCATATAATGGAGAATAAAGGGGTTATCTTATTATAGTATTATATAAAGGGGACAAAAAGTAATGGAGAATAAAGGGGTTATCTTATTAAATTATTATATTATTATATTATTATTACAATTAAGAGTGCTTTAGGAAGGAACTGTATCGTCTCTTCTAGGTCATCTTCCTCAGTTCCCCAAATTCTTTTAAAGCTCTTACAGATGCTCAAGATCCCCCTACTTCTTTCAAGCTCTTACTGATAGTTATTCACGTCCCTTCGTTCTTCCCTCATAATAGAAAATGAAAGTCATTCAACGCAAAGTTCCATCTACATCGCTGCTGGGTCGGCCAAAGTATCCGAAGTCGGTTGACCGAATCCGGGATGTATCCCGTCCCCGTCGCGTATCGGGACGGGGACGATGCCAAAACCGACGAGTCCGCGCAACTTAGGACACGGGTAAGGGTGTGGGATCTGTGTCGGATCCGGTCATACAAGATCGGGTGCGTTAACCAAAATTTTGGGAAAAATTTTGAGAATTGATTTCCCTAAGTAAAGATTTGAAGAGATGGGAAACGAAATACCTTTAATTTCGCTGCTATGTAGTAATTTATACTAGTTCTTTTGTCTCATTTGAAGCTTTTTGTCTTGGTCAATCTTCTTGTTCATGCTGCAGGTCTCTAAAATCAAGAGCTCATGTGTTTTTTTTAGGGTAGAGAAGCTGAAGATGGATGGTAGACTACTGGACTGAGGCATATTGGGAAGGGCTCAAATAGGTCGTGTTGTACTGGAAAAAAACAGAGACATGGAAAAGGTTTTTTTGGGGAAGAAGATTCAGAGAAGGAAAGAAGAAGAGGCGAGAGAAGATCGGATGGAGAAGAAGACTTAGAGACTAATTAGGAATTAACCACTTTGTTAATCGACATCTTTGCTAATACTTTGCCACGTTGGTTTATGAGATAAACATTACGTATACTATGTTCAAGAGTTTTAAGTTTATATAAATTAGAGTTTTAATTGTACCAAAAATAATTAGTTTTAATCAAAATAATAAACAACTAAATTTTCTCTTTTTATGCTTTAAAGGCACACATTTTTCATTTGAGTAAACTTCATATATATTACAAATAAGTATATACTCTAAATAAACAAATTTTATTAATTTACCTAATTATACTATTTATAAATAATTTCTTTCTCACAGAAACGAGGGATAATTTCTAAATTAATTATTAGCATGTAATATTTTTGACAAATTATGTTCGCGCGAAGATCATGGAAAATTTATAAATTGTACATAATAAAATTGACCCTTTTGGTCTCCATTATATGCTATGTTGTGACACATATTTTAAGGCTAATTATAAATCACATGATTTGAGAATGAACTAAAATAATTTAGAAAAATGACAAAGAAGAATAATCGTGAATTTTAGAAACTAAATCAAGAATTAGAGCATTTAAGAACACCTAATTTATATTAGTTAAAGTAAATTGGAATTATTTGGAATTGGATGATGATTGGAGAAATTATAAGGGAGATAAAGTGATTGAAGCTAAAACGCGTGGAATTAAATCCCTTGTAATGAATGACCAATGGTGGGATAAGATTGAGTACTTTTTAAAGTTTATAGACCAATTGTGTCTATGCTTAGAAGTGTCGATCTTGATGCTCCAAAGTTACATCTTGTTTATGATATGTGGGATACAATGATCGAAAAGGTGAAAGCAATTATTTTTGAACAAGAAGGAAAGGATCTTATTATCGGGCAATCAAACTTTTTTGATACAATTCAAGAAATTCTTGTTGCTAGGTGGAATAAGAGTAACACCCATTTACATTGTATGGCACATTCTTTGGTACCAAAATACTACCATGAATCATGGCTTAAAGGGGAAGGCAATGGGGTTCGAAGGCTTGCTTCAAATGAGGATAGAGAGATTTCCTTCAATAGAGTTAAATGCTTTCAAAGATACTTTAAAGATTCAAATGATCTAAAACAAGCATCTTTGGAGTATCGAGCATTCGCAAGTGGGAGTGGTTTCTTTAGTGAGCCTCATGTGGTTGAAGCTATGATGTATGGGGAGCCTCTATCTTGGTGGGCTAACCATGGTGTAAACGCTCCACTTTTGCAAAGCTTGGCGTACAAATTGCTTTCACAACCGGCTTCTTCTTCTTGTTGTGAAAGGAATCGGAGCACATATTCGTTGATCCATAGCATCAAACGAAACAAGTTAGAGACTTCAAGAGCCGAAGATCTAGTTTTTGTGCACTACAATCTTTGCTTGATTTCTCGTCAAAAAGAAAAATATACAAGTGCCCAAGCAAGTATTGGGATGTGGGTATGTCTATAATCTATGCTTTCTTGAATTTATATTTCCTTTAGTATTTTTTTATTTTTTAAATCATTTGATTTTAATTTTACTTTAGGTGGAGACCGTTTTGATGTTGACGAAGCCACCAATGATCTACTTGACTTATCAATAGATGAACCTCAACTAGAAGGAGTAATCTTTTTTTGATGAGATTGAAGAAGTGCAAGAAATTGATCTTGAAAATATTGAGGAAGAATACTAAATATTATTGTTCAAATGCTAAAACTTAATAGTTATCCTCTCCTACTTTTTATTAGTTTATATAGTTCAATGTTAATGTAACTTTGTATGGGAAATGCTCGAATGGTGATTGCAATTGTAGTTTATTTTTGCCTTTTTGGTGTTCATGCTTATTTTGATTGACTTAATGAGAATGGCTAACTCTCATAATTTGTGACTTGTGAGAGAAATGTTAATTGCTAAATGATACTTACATCTTTTATTCTTTATGTTCATGTCAAGGTCAAGTTCTTCGACAAAAGCAGTAAAAGCCTAAAAGGTATGTTTTCTTTTATCTTTATATATCTAACTCTTTTACTTATGTATTTATATGATATCTACTATGTTTTCATATACTTTGTGTAACCTGTAGGAGAATCTAAGAATGGAAGAAAATCAAGAAAGCGCGCCTACAACTTGAGAATAAAAAAGAAATTCACTTTACAAGCTATAGGTAAGTATTCCATATAATTTCTCATAATTTAGAGATATTCTTATTTTTATTTTTGAATTATTTTTAGTCGGATTCCCGCACCCGTGTCAGTTCTAGGATCCGTATCCCTGAATTTTAAAATCTCCATCTCAAAAGATCCGACTCTAGATCCGCACCCGTGTCGGACACCCGCACCCGTGTCAGAGCAACTTAGACTTTTGGAGAGTTTGAGCAACATAGACTGTGGGTGTCAATGTTGGTGTGTCCGGACTTTCTCAATCCTTTAAAAAAAATCACGGATATGAACACTTCACCAAAAGCATAAATGTCATATTTATTGCACTTATCCCACAAAAACCCAGTGCCAAGGAAATATTTCGACCTACTATCCTTGTTGGCACTGCAGATTTTACAAGATCCTTACCAACATGTTAGTAGATAGACTAAAGAAGAATATTGAAAATTGATCTCCTCTCAATAGTTGGCTTTCCTCAAAGGTAGACAAATCATGCGTACAATCTTCATTGCTAATGAATGAACATCTTGATTCATGGATAAGACAAGGCATCCCTAGTCACATATAGAAATTAGATATCGGATAATCGAAAAGGCTTTTGATCATTTTTATTATAGCGATGGTCCATGCCACCTTGTGCACACCTCGACTAATTACATTGGATACTTGCTACCTCCCACTAGCAAAGGCAATGGGTAACTCTGTCAAAGGCTTAGGCAAATAGAAAAGAAAAAAAAATCACCTAGTGGTTTTATATTTGAACTTAAGATCTCATGATTCTCCTCCCATTTCATTGACAACTAAGCCACACCCTTCGGTGCAAATATGATCATATATATTGGGGCTAGTTGCTTTCATTATTGAAGGATATGGGTTTTGGTCAAAAAATGCATCAATTGAGTTGGATGCTCTACCTACCTATACCATGACTTTATTTCCTGTTCCTTTTTTCAATTCCAAGAGACTTGACAAGTTTGATCTTCTTTGACACGGTAACAAGCAGAGTTGTGTAAAGCGACTGTTTCATCACTTTGAGGAAACAGTAAGATACTCAAGAACGAACATCAATAACTCAGCTCATCACAATTGTTTCAACTCATGCTCGACAACTTAAATAAGTAAGATACGCAAGAACAAGCATCAATAACTCCTTAAACCAAAATTGCTAAAACGATTTTCAGACCATATATCAGCAAAAGAGGAAAATGAACTCAAAACTTTATACTTACCTGTAATTCAAATTCCTTCAACTGTGGAGCAGCCCTTATGATAGACGTGTAACCTAACAGACTCTGGTCTTTCCGTCCGAATATAGTTAAGACAAATTTCTTGAGCTTACTTAGTTCAGGTAAATTGTAATGCTCCAAATTTTCCTGCAAAAATAACTACAGAGAAGGCACCAGTTAGTGCTAGCAATACAAAGGTAGATAGACAAAATTATATTTTTTTCCGATAGGTAAGGTAAAACTTTTATTACTGCAGATAGTGCTGAAATACAAAAGTAACATATTGAGCAGCTAAGCCTGTAGAGAATTAATAAACTCTAACCTATTCTCTATTTCATGCACATTCTTCAATTTGCACCAAAAGGCTAACTGCTGTACGCACATATAATTTAATATTTTTATAGGGAGAGTTAATTCATCAAAACATCTACTGTTTCATCTCTTTCATAAGTTCCAGAAAACACAAACTGGAATTGTCCGCCAGATCTCTTTTCCATAAAACAAAGGTAGGTTAGGTAAATTTTGTTTACTAACCAAAGAATGAGAAGCATGTAATGTGAGGACCTCCAGCTGAGAGAGAACACAGGAAAGATGAGAGGATATGTCATCCAAAATATGGGTGTATGGCCAACCCAAAATGTCTACCTCAACCAGCATCGGGACATTCTTAAGCAGTAATTTCTTTCCTGATGAAGTCCCAAGTGTTTTAAGATTTGTATCACAAATTTTAAGTGATTCCACATTGAGGCAGTACCATATCTCCAAGTGTCTCAACTTGAGGGATGGACCAACAACTTCCAAATTTACCAATGTTCCTGATCCATGAACAACCATTTTTTCAAGAAACGGACAATTGTGTAGAAAGAACTCAAGAACTTCGCCCGTCACATTTACGGATTTCAAGAGCAGCATTTTAACAGACTTGAAATTCTGACTGACAAGTGGGGACGTTTGGAAGTTAATAGAATGAGGTAGGCCTGAAGAAAAGCCATTGAGACCAAGGAGTCGCTCTGGAAAAGTATAACAGTAATCAAAATCACGAATGTCCTCTCCACCCTTTAATAGGTCTAATTCTAGTCTTTGAACTTCCCTAGAAAGGGCAAATTCAAGCCAACTGTCAATCTCACGCTGCGCAAATTTGTTTAAATCAAAATTAACCCGGAATTGGTCCAGTCTTTGTCCTTTACACATTTGCAAAGTACGGTTGACCCATCTCAGATACTTCTTCATATGCCTTTTCCGTAGCTTGAATTGTGAGGCTACTTCATCCAAGGGTTTGGTAGCATCAAAATCAAGCCGAGGAATACATGTCCACAACCTTAGCCACCGCCTTGAGAGGACACTTGTGTCAGCTGCTTCCTTAACAGTAAGGAAAGATAATATATATACCAGAATTTCTTCAGGTAACTGACTAATGCGATCTTCTGCAGTGCAGACTCTCTTTTGACACTACAAAAAAAGAATGAAACAAAAGCAATATGAATGACAACAAACATTTCAATTAAATCAGACAAAAGAGATATGTTATTTTAAAAGTCAAGATGTCACCTTCTTTAGAGCAAAATAGTTGTAAAGCCGCAATCTTTTCCCCATGGAATGCACGAATCTCCTATATAACAAAAGGGGCTTTTAGTCAAAGATAAAGAGGGGAATGAAAACTACCAGAATGAGATAAAGTTTAGATTTTTACTTTCTTCTTCCAACTACAAATATAAATCAATGTCAAAAGAGTGTGGTTAATAGTCACAGCAATCACAAAGAGCAAATAATCCTGATCTTTATAGTCTTTACAGCCAAAAAAAGGGGAGAAGAGCCTTTATTACTATTTAGAATCTTTAGACCCAAAAAACTGAATTTTGACATGAAATTTCAGAAGACGGAAACAAATACTAAAACTTCAGCTTGGTCGTTAACGTTCCAATGGAAGAGAAAGAGATGATTACCTGGACCAGAAGCACAGGAAAGATGGATTATGTCTGATACCAACAAGACAAGTAGAGACCAGAGCCTAAAAACTTCACTTATGCGGCGAGAGAGAGCAGTCGGAAGAAAGCGAAGCGCTAATAAAAAAGGAAAATACTTTTGTTTTTCTTTTTCCGCGAGGAAAGTACGTTTTCAGTAGGAATCAAATTGTTTTTCATTAATATACAATCTTGTCAGTCAGGATGGAATGTACTAATTTCAAATGATAAAAAGGTCAGTCAATATTTATAATATATTAAAAGTTTATATACTTACTCTAATATGTTGACTCCTTCACTCCTCACGTGTGTTTCAAACCGTAGAGGTATCAAACGGGTTGGCCCAACCGAGCCCATCTCAAGCTCAACCCTTATGTGCTAGGAATTGTTTTGGGTATTCTCGCTTTTAGCGCGTGCCATAAATTATTTATATTCGATAGTCGAAAAAGTATATAAAATATATATAATTTATATATATATATATATATATATATATATATATATATATATATATATATATATATATATATATATACACACACACACACACACACACACACACACACACACACACATTTTTCGACTATTATTTTGAGAGCAGCTATATAGTGTCATTTTCTCAATTTTTATCTAACTTATTACTGCTTGACCCAAAAATTTAGATATGGATTCAACCAATTAGATTTAAATAAAATAGAGTCAATCTTAGTTAATATTAATATCCAAAAGACAAGGTTATCGATTTTATGGGAGATAGTACGTATATTTAATCGAATGGCAATAAATGTGAGCAATAATAACAATATTTAATGATCCAAATAAGTGAAAGATAGCATTAAATAATAATAAGTAGTAATGAATGGCATTTAAGTAAATAAAAAGTGTGAGTCACCCGAAAATATGTGTGATCTGTGGATATTCTTTCTAACAATGATGAATGATTGGTGAGCCTTTGAACACTCAGGTTATTCTTAGATCAAGTGAAAAAGTTAGACAAGAATCTCAGTAAAAAGGTTGCTTCTGTATGCTTGTAATATGGCCAGATTCTCTATATCAAGTCAATAAGTTTTCTTCGAAACGAATATCTCATGTCCCCTATCATTGTGTTTCTTTCTATTTATAGGGAACATGTTCCCTAAAATCATAATAGTACGTGTGCAGAGAATATCCACTGGAATAATTTCTTTTTCGTCTTATCTTAAAACTAGCCGCTATAACTATGTCTAAGATTCTCGACCTCCACCTTGATATACAAGGAATTCACGACTTTGATTTTCGCTCACTCTTCGACCGCACCCTTCATTGCCACAAGGTCACTTGGGGAAGATTTTTGTTGAAATCCTAATGATAACACATGGGGGCTGATAAAGGCTATCATGGCGTTGATGTGGCCTACCTATGTCAAAGGTATATTTTGGGCCATACAGTTAGTCCCTATGTTTGTTGAGGTTGTCCTCATGGGCGAGTTCGATGAGCGGGTAATGTCCTTTGTGGTCGAGCTTATCGAGCTGACTATACAAGTCGTGATTGTGGTAACGATCAGGCAATGTGGCTCTCTGCGGACCGTGTGTTTCAAATTCCTTGAATTTTTTGGGTAATATGCTGGAGCCATTCGGTCCCAGAGAAAGAGTGATGCTATGACGGCATGCGTCATGATGACGTTTTTTCCTGACGCGTTGTGTCGATTCACGTGTGACCCTTGATTAGTTCTACTATTTCGATTTTCGTGCTAATTATGGCCTGTCGTTGCGATTCTGGTGCCCCTAAGCCTTATAAATAAGGGGTGGTTTGTTGATTTTGAAACTTTTCCCATATTCTATCTACTTCATAAGCAGGGATTCTCCTTCTCCTTCGTAGAACCTTTTCAATTCTCTATTGCTTTCTATACTTCTCTATCTCTTTCCATAACAATGTTAAACCTCCCATCAGATATCCATATGGAAGATCATTTTATCCTTCTAGATGCCGTTTTCCTTGACCAGGGGGAAGACGCCGGAGTTGTCGTTGAGGAAAAACCCCTCCCTACTGTAGATGAGATTGTACCTCGATACCCTGATGCTAAATCCGACTTTCAAAAGGCGTCAAAAGTGGTGACGGAGAGGTTCAAATCTACAATGACAGTTGAACGATTAGGTGAGTTGAAGGCTAGGCTCGGCTTACCTGGTCACATGGAATTGGTCCTTGCAGGTGACGACGAAGTGCGGGTTCATCGTCCCGGATTCTGCGCCCTTTACGCATATCCGTTCATAATCGGTTATTCGTTCCCTTTGCCACTATTGATAGAAGAGTTATGTCACTACTACAACGTATGCCCAGCGCAGCTTGCCCCTTACATCTTTAAGGTGGTCAAAATATTGACAAAATTTGATGATTTAGATGGCGTCGATATAACAGTACGCCACATGATCCATCTCTTCGCCCCTCATTTCTATCGAGGGGCATTGTTGAATCTTCACCACCACAGGGAAAATGTTTGGTAGTGAGGATGAATGACAAGGCTAGTAGGCATTTCTGGCTTGATTAATTCTTTGTCAGGATCGAGACCGTAGTGTTTGCCGTCGCTGGCTTCCCTGAGGCTTGGAACCCTACTCGTAAGTGCTCATATTCGTTTGTGTTTTTTTTTTGTTTTAGAATTTTTCTTGTTGTGGGCTGGGTAATCAACTCTTCCTTTTCTACAGCTACTATTCAACCTCTTCAGATGGTGACCCATATTGCCAACTGGGACAAACAAATCTTTCCTCATACTACGGGGATATGTGACTGGATGAGTTTCTTTCAAAGATTCAAGTTGTCTCTTCCCTCGGCATGTAATCTCTTCCCTACTGTCGACGTCGTAGTTCTTTCTTCTATGTATGTTCCTTTTGTTGATTTCTTCCTTTCCAATTTTTCTCTAGGTTCAGTTAGAGGGTCCATAAGGAGGTCGAGGGCCCCCGTACCCTCGTTCCATAAGAGGAGGGCCACTACGCCTTCAGCCTCCACCCCTGCCTAGACCATTGCCACTCGTGCCTTTGTCCCAACTCCAATCTTCGATGCTTCTATCCCCGTCTCTGTTCAACCCATTACGACTTCTACCCCTCCTCTATTTTCACTTATTTATGAGGACGATGAGCATTCACCCAGCGACAGGGATCTTCAACCTCAAAAAAGGAGGTTTGTGGACGTGGGTGACGGATTCCCTCTAGCCATCAATGATGTGGAAGGGGATTTTACGCTGCGTGAGACGATGACCATTTTTGTGAATGATGATGTTAAACCGAGTCTTGAGGCCCCAAGAACGATGGAAGCTAATATAGGCGTGTCTCTGTATTTCAAGGGGAGGGAGACCGAGAAGGTGGCTGCTGGTAGCCCTGAACTTTCGTGGCAAGAGGAGGCTTCAACCTCTCGAACATCCGCAGATTCTTATTTGGCTACTAAAGATAGGGCAAAGAGTGTTATTGGAGAGGGCGGCGAGTCAGATTCCGATGTCGACTTGGACGACCTAAGAATGATTGATGAGGGGCTCACCCATTTTGAGGTGAGGTTAAAGGGGGGTTTGAGGATTAGCATGATCCCGTTGGATCGTGACTTAGTGGTGAACACTAAGGAGGTAGTCCCTACCCTCGTCCCTCTCAATTCTGATGTCAAGGGTAAGACCCTCAAGGACATAAACGACAGTGCCTTGTCGAAGAGAATTGCCGGCCTCACTCTCAGGGTAAGTATTATTGTATGACTCCTTCCTAACTCTTTAGAACATTCCAAGTTCTAACCCCTTTTTTGGTTTGCATACGGTGATTCTGGAAATTGAGAGTCCCCGAAAAGAGAAAAAGATGCAAATACACCGAGTATCACATCAAGTATCAGGATCTTAGAAGTTGGCTTCAAGAGGGAGGCGATGTGCAGACCTTGAGGGAACATTTCAAGCAGAATGACAGGGAGCTGGTTCAAGCCATAGAGAAGTGCATCATCCTTGAAGGGACGTTGAGAAGTAGAGAGTAGGAGCTTGAGGTTAGCAGGGGCGTAAAGTCTCAATGCAGTGATATTTAAGCCCAAGTGGTTGAGTTGCGAGGACAACTTGAAGAGTACCGATTTCAAGCTGAAGCCCTCAGTGGCGATCGCGGAGAAGCAAAAGGAACTTGAGAAGGAGGAGATCCTCGAGTTGGAGAATAAGACTCTTCGGGCCGAGCGAGAAAATGACCATTCAATGACGAGAGCTAAGGAGGACCCGCTCGGGGAGAGGATCGGGGAGTTGGAAAAAGAGAGCTCCTATCTTCATGATCGAGTGACCGCTCTGGAGGCCGAGAGAGCTCAACTACTTGTACGTCCGTCTTTTCCCAATGCTTCAGATTTTCCTAGTATACCTCGGGAGTTGTACGGAGAGTGGATCCATGTCGAGGCCCGATTAGATATGTTTCGGGACTTGTACGTAGTGGGCTCTATTTATGAAGCTATCGGTTAAAGCTCGCGAAGCTCGTGTCGCCTGTGGGTGTGATCCTGCCACACCTCGACTTAACGAAGAGGATGGAGAAGAGGGTATAGACCGGCTTGAGGAGGATGACTTGTATGATACTGTTTTTCCTCAGGGTGAGGGTGGTGAGGATGTTGGGAACTGAGACGATGATGGCGTAGAGGTTTGTGATGGTGAGGGCTAGTAGTTTTCCCTTTAGACTTTTGTGTATTTTTGCTGGCGTTTTCAAAAGCCCTTGTAATGAACTCTTTATTCATATATGAATATTTAAGTTATTTTCCGCGCCTTCTTCCATACGTGTGACCGAGGGCCGATAGGTGTTGTTCGAGCCGGTCGAACTTAACCTTTTGTTAAGGTGTGGCCGAAGTTTGATAGGTGTTGTTCGAGCTAGGTCAAACTTAACCTTTAGTTAAGGTGTGGCTGAGGGCTAATAGGTGTTGTTCGAACTATGTCAAACTTAACCTTTTGTTAAGGCGGTTTTGATAAACGTAAGTTTATATTACTTTGACTTTGTTTCTCTGATTACATGATTGGATAAAGTTACAAACTTTGGGCATGGGCTGGCATTCTAGTCCTACTCCTAATCTCTTTAGTCCCTTCATTGTTCGACTTGGAGAGTATTGAGGAGTTGGGAAATAAAAGAGAAAGCAGTCCCTCCTTCACATACTTCGACTCAAAGTGTCCCTTTCGTTGCCTCGTTAAAAACCTCCTTGAGAAAACCCTAATGAAACAAAACTCAAGTGAGGGAAAATGAGTAAGACTTGGGGGGGTTCTTCATTTTAGAAGTTGAAGTATTTGAGGTGGCTGATGTTCCAATTGTTTGGTAATTGTTTTCCTTCCATCGTCTCTAGTTGGAACGAACCCTTGTTTCCTTTGGCTGTAATTTTGTACGGATCGTCCCAGATTGTTCCTAGTTTGCCTTCCTGTGGATCTCTACTTGCTTGAGTTTTTTATTTAAGTACGTAGTCCCTGACTTTGAGTGGCCAGACCTTTTCTTTCTTGTTGTAGCAACGTTTCGCTTGTTGCTTTTGGGTGACCATCCTTATGTAATCCATATCTCTTCGTTCGTCGATCTCATTGAGTTCTTGCCTTCTACTCTCGTTATTACTAGTACGCTTTCGTGGGAGTACCTTAGACTGGGTTCTCCGACTTCAACTAGTATGACTGTTTTGACCCCGTAGACCAGAGAGTAAGGTGTCTCCCCTATGCTTGTCTTCAGGGTGGTTTTATATGCCCATAATACTTCTGGGAGTACTTCCAGCCACAATCCCTTGAAATCTTCGAGTTTTTTCTTCATGATGTTTAATATAAACTTGTTGGAGGATTCTGCAGGGCGGTTACCCGCTGGGTGATACGGGGTTGAAAGTATCCTCTTAATATGCCATTTCTCGAAGAATTCGACGGTTTTCTTTGCCGTGAACTGGGGTCCGTTGTCGCAACTGATCTCTTTGGGTAGGCCGAATCGGCATATGATGTTTCTCCATATGAAGGTGATTACCTCTTGTTCGCGTATTTGGGCAAACACTCCTGCTCCTACTTCCACCCATTTAGAGAAATAGTCAGTTAAAACCAAAAGAAATAGTACATTATCTCGCTCTGCTGGGATGGGGCCCACGATATCCATTCCCCACCTGATGAACGACCACATAGAGGTCACTAATTGGAGATGTTCGCCTGCTTGGTGAATTATTGGGGCGTATTTCTGGCATCGCTCGCATTTATTCACAAATTCTGAGGCATCTTTTTTCATGAGGGGCTAGTAGTATCCTACCCATATGAGATACCTAACGAGTGCTCAATCACCGAAATGGGTGCCACAATGGCCTTCATGGACTTCTTCGAGGACGCACTGGGTTTGGTTCGGACCCAAACATTTTGCCAAAGGGCCACCGAATGTTCTTTTGTATAAGTCAGTGTGGAGGAGGTTGTATCTGGTTGCCTACATTCTTAGATTTTTGGCTTCTTTTTTGTCATTTTGGAGTGTGGCGTCCTGCAAGTAAGCGATGTTACGATTGTGTCAATCCCAAGTTAAACTTATAGATGTTACCTAGATTTGGTATAGCAACGAATTGAGGAGGTGGACTACACTTTTATCCCGGGGCGTGATGCTTTTGGTGGTTGCGGCTAATTTGGCGAGGTAGTCCGCTTCAACGTTCTGAGCACGCAGGATCTGGTCGAGCTAGCATTCGTCGAATTGGGCAGCAACTTACAAATATCGATATGATATTTTTGCAACTTTTGTTCTTTGATTTGGAAAGTCTCTGTGACTTGGTTGACTACAAGCTGCGAATCACAATGGAGCTTCAACTGCTTCATCCGATACTTGAGTGCTAGTTTCAATCCTGCAATTACGGCCTCATACGTGGCCTCATTGTTAGTCATATCCGGGCTTCTTATGGACTGGAGAATTACTTTGCCGCTAGGGACCTCGAGTATGAGTCCTAGTCCACATCCAGACGCGTTGGATGCGCTGTCGGTGTATAGGACCCAAAGGTCTTTTGTTTGGAGGGAAGCTTGGACGACTTCCTTCTCGACCTCAGGCATTATCTTTGTGCTAAAGTCTGCGTCGAAGTCGGCGAGCACTTGCAACTTTATCATTATTCGTGGATGATATATGATGTCGTGCTTGCTTAGCTCGATGGCCCACTTGTCTAGCCTCCCTAATAGTTCGGGTTTATGTAAAATGCCTCTTAGGGGAAAAGTGGTGACGACCAAGATAGGGTGGCACTAGAAATAGGGTTTAAGCTTTCGTGAAGCTATGACTAGTGCTAGGGCCAATTTCTCGAGGTGTGGGTACCTCGTTTTGGCGTCGACGAATGTTTTGCTAATGTAATAAATGTGAGATTGCGCACCTTTACTTTCTTGGATTAGGACTTCACTTATTGCCACTTCAGAGATGGCCAGGTAGACGAGGAGATGTTCCCCGGGCTCGGGCCTTTATAGTAGAGGTTGTGATGACAAATACACCTTTAGCTCTCGCGGAGCTTGTATGCACTGGGGCATCCACTCAAGGTCGTTATCCTTTTTTAGTACGCCAAAAAATCAATGACATCTATCGGATGAGATAAATCTCGATAGGGAGGCAATTCGACCAGTCAATCTTTGGACTTTCTTCTTAGTCTTCAGTTGCTCCGTTATCCCTTTGATAACTTTGATTTGGTCTGTGTTGACCTCGATCCCCCGTTGTGACACTAAGAAGCCTAAAACATCCCCGAGGCTACGCCAAACGCGTATTTCTCTAGGGTTTAGTTTCATTTTGTACCGTCTCAGTATGTTGAAAGCTTCCTTCAAATGGTCGATATGGTCCTCCGCTTTTACGGAATTGATCAGCATGTCATCGATGTATACCTCTATGGTCTTGCCAAGCTAATATTTGAACAATTTAGTGAACAATCTTTGATAGGTTGCTTTTGCGTTCTTCAGCCCGAATGGCATGTCCTTGTAACAATATGTTCCTCGGTGGGTGATGAATGCGGTTTTCTCCTGGTCCTCTTCTTCTATAAGTATCTGGTTATAGCCCGAGTATGCGTCCAAAAAACTCAACTGCTCATACCCGGTTGTCGCATCGATGATTTGGTTGATATGTGGTAATGAGAACGAATCCTTCGGGCATGCTTTGTTCAAGTTCGTGAAGTCTACACACATACTCCATTTCCCTTTTTTATTTTTGACCATCACTGTATTGGTGATCCATTTGGGGTATTTCGACTCCCTGATGGATCCATTTTCTAACACCTTATCCACTTCCTCGTGGACGACATCGTTGATAGCGGGGTTGAATTTTTGTCTGACATGCCTTACCAGGGGGTAGAATGGATCGACGTTTAATTTATGTATGGCAATATCTTTGGGAATGCACGACATATCTGCATGGCTGGAGGCAAACAAATCCGCATTAATTACTAAAAAATGACTAAATTTACCTGGTTCTCGGAGATTGTAGGTGATGTAGGCCTTTTTGTTGGAGTCGCTTGTTTCTAATTGAACGGGGTCGAGGTCCTCTATAGTTGAGTCTATGGCTTCAACCGTTGCGGGATCCATGATGACGTCTCTGGTCTCTTCTTGCGTCGACCTTGACCTTGTTGATTGCTATGCCTTTTTTTTTGTCTTTCTTATGTTAGATTATCGTGCTGTCCAAGGTGATGCAGTAGCATTCCCGGGACGTGCGTTGTTCTCCCATATGGTTAATGTCCCCTAAAGTGTTAGGAATTTGATCGCTTGGTATAAGTTGGAGGGGACGACTCTCATGGGATGTATCCGTGGTTGCCACATTATGGCATTGTATGCGGTGGCCTAATCCATGATGTGGAACGTTGTCTCCATAGATATGCCGCCAGCCAAGATGGCGAGTGTAATTCACCCGAAGTTCGTTCAACTGCATTACTAAACCGGTTAGTATGATTCATCGCGACACTATTTTGTCAAACTGCGCTCAATCGCCACCTCGCGTACACTCACTACAATCAGCATAGATGACTCAAATCCTAAGGGGTAATTTCCCAAAACAAGGTTAGGCAAGATACATACCTCAATCAGCATAGATGACTCAAGTAGTATGCCCTTTCCTCGATTTTTCGACTCCGATCGGCTCGAATCTAGTCCTAATTAATTACATTCAATCAATACAAATTGTAAGGATAAATTCCATATGAAAATACAAATTTTCTACAAAAAATCAAAATTTAACCCGAAAATCGCCAGTGGGGCCCACATCTTGGAACACGACAAAAGTTACAAAATATGAACGCCCAATCCGATATGAGTTCAACCATACCAATTTTATTCAATTCCGATAACAACTCGACCTCCAAATCTTAAATTGAATCAAGAGGGTTTTCATAAGTTTTCCAACTTAATTCACCGATTAAATGTTAAAAACAACCATGGATTCGGGTAATTTAACCAATATTGAGTCAAGCACACTTACCCCACTGTTTTCTCTGAAAATCTCCCAAAAATCGCCTCATCCCGAGCTCCAATCCGTCAAAAATGGAAAATGGGACGAAGTCCCATTTTTTGAACTTAAACTCACTGCACAGGCTTTTTCTTCTTCCTGTTCGCGTGCCCAGTGTCGCGTTCGCGAAGGCCTGACCATGCACAACATCGAGTTCGCGTTCAAGCTCTCGCGTTCGTGGTAGCCAACTGCCCTCCTTCTTCGCGTTCGCAGTCCATGCTTCGCGTTCGTGAAGGGTTAATGGCTCAAGGTCCCGACTCTCCTTCCTTCTTCGCGTTCGCGACCACTGCATCGCATTCGCGTAAGCTTGACCAGACCTTGCCTCGTGTTCGTGTCCACTCCTTCGCGTTCGCAAAGTTCAAATCCAGCACCCCCAAAATTTCTTCTTCGCGAATGCGGGAATTCCTTCGCGTTCGCGAATAAGGAAACCAGACACCAGAATCAGCAGTTCCAAAACAGCTCCAAATGATCCGAAACCACCCCGAAACACACCCGAGGCCCCCGGGACCTCAACCAATCATACCAACCAATCCCATAACACATTACGAACTTGCTCGAGGACTCAAATTACATTGAAGAACACCGGAATTACGAATCGCGCATCGAATCGAATTATAAGTTTTCAAATCTTTCAACTTCTATATTTTGCGCCGAAACGTATCAAATCAAATCCGCAATGACTTCAAAATTTTCACACAAGTCATAATTGACGTAAGGGAGCTATTCCCATTTTTGGAATCGAAATACAACCTCGTTATAAAAAATTCACCCTTCAGTCGGACTTTTTTCCAAAATCTTATAATTTCCAACTTTCGCCAAAATGTGTCGAATTGTCCTACGGACTTCCAAATCAAAATCCGAACATACGCCTAAGTCCGAAATCATCATACGAAGCTATTGCCATCATCAAAATTCTATTTCAGGATCGTTTGTTCAAAAGTCAACTCTCCGGTCAACTCTTTCCATTTAAGCTTCTAAATAAGATTTTTTTTTCTTTAAATTAAATTCTGAATCTTCCGAAAATCAAACTCGACCACACACGCGGATCATAATACATATTGTGAATCTTCTAAGACCTTAAGTCACTGGACATGGCGTAATTTTTCATTACATATTTCCACGACACTTCGTGCTCATAATTAAATCATCATATTTCTCCGGCACCTTGTGCCCCCCCTTTTCATATTACAGCTGCACAAACAGTTCACGTGCCAATATTATTATTATTAATCACAGCACCTCGTGTGCACATTTCATTTTATAATTTTCCTGGCAATAGCCACATGCTCTCAATTTCAACATAAATCAGATTGTTATCAATTTGCCAATAACAAGACAAATTGCACAAGGTATAAAAATAAACACAAGAAAGTCACAACATCACATAAAAATCACCAACACCACAACTCCACGTCATCACATATCGTCCCTGACAATAGCCACCCTTATCGCTCCTATATCCACCCATATCGCTCCTATAGCCACCCTTATCTCCCTGCCCAGACAATACCAATAGCCACCCTTATCGCTCCTATTGCCACCCTTATCGCTCTTGTAGCCGCCCTTATCACTCCGCCCAGACAATATTCCAACAAACACAACAACAGTGAAATGCCACCCTTATACCCACATAATATCAACCGTGAAATGCCCTCCTTATCTCTCCAAAATAATAACTCACACAACACAACAATTTACACGGAAAATTATCACGGCAACATAACAAAATCAAATCATAACACAATTTTCCCAATGGCTACAACCAAGATTCCAAAGACACAACCAAATCAATTAATTTTACAACAAATAGCCGAAGGCTCCACACAATGTATATAACACCCCAAAAAAACAATCAACAAAAATAGAAATTACTCAACATAAAGCAAGGTCTTCATTAATCCAAATTTAGATACTTATATTAACACTTCTTTTTTTAAACTTGCTTAATTAATTATTTGCATAGGGAAAATTTGTATTGAAATTAATTTCCAAGAAATATTAAACCAATAATACTCATGAAATTTCATAAATATTTCAAGTAACAATCACATCAAATTGTCATGTAAAATTGTCATGGCAAACAGTTGATTTAATAATTGTCCACAATTCCCCAATTTACTACACAATAATGCCTAAGACTTTAATCCAATAAAATTTGCACATATAAGCCCGAGTACGTACTAGTCACCTCGCGTACACGGCTTTTCACATTTCACAAATGGCACATAAGACTTGATGCATAAGGGGTAATTCCCCCACTCGAGGTTAAGCAAGACACTTATTTTTTTGAAGTTATGCCGATAATCTAAAATCTCCTTCTTTCTTGAATTGACCTCTGGACCGCTCAAATCTATCAAAATTAATTGTATAACTTCATTAAAATTCACCGGAAACCATTTCAGATAATAATACATCGACTTAAAAATTTATTTCAAAAAGTTAAATAAAGTCAACGCGGGGCTCGCCCCCCGGAACCCGACATAATTTTCATGAACTTCGAACACCCATTCCGATACGAGTTGAACCGTACCAATTTTATCGAAATCCAATAACAACTCGGCCTCTAAATCTTAAATTTTTGTTTTTGGAATATTTTACAAAAATCTTGATTTCCTCTATTTAAATCTGAGTTAAATGATTAATATAACCATAGATTCATGAAATATAATCACTTTAGGATATAGAACACTTACCCCAACCAAGCTTGTGAAGAATCACTCCAGAATCGCCCAAATCCGAGCTCAAAATTCCAAAACGAAATGCCAAAAAAAAGACCAAGTTCAATCCTTATGTTTCTCCCCAGTTTCACACCTGCGGACATTTTAGTCGCACCTGCGAGCTTGCTTTTGCGAGAAATTTCTCGCTCCTGCGATGTGCACTGACCACTGTCCTCTCGCACCTGCGGAGGAGTTCCGCTTCTGCGGTTTCGCAGGTGCGGGAAAATTTCCGCACCTGCGACCATTGCCCAGGCCTGCTCCTTTTGCTTCTGCAATCCCAACCTTGCATCTGCGCTCCATTTCATCACAGAGGCTATGACACTAGTGGCAGATTTCCAACAGTCCCTTCAACTCCAAAATTTTAGTCCGTTTAACCATCCGAAACTCGCCCGAGGCCCCCGGGACCTCAACCAATTATATCAACATGTCTCGAAAAACAATACGAACCTAATGTATTGACCCAACCGGTCATTTTTACTTTTAGAACCCCATTCCCTAAAATAAAACTCCCTGAATGTGCTTTTATTGATTTATGACTTGTGGGGATGGTTGGTTCGGGATTTGGAAGTGTTTGGGTTGAAATCAGAACACTTGGTTCCTTAAGTTAGCCTTAAAATGGCAAGTTTGACTTCAGTCAACATTTTGAGAAAATGACCCTGGAATCGAGATTTGATGGTTCCAATAGGTTCGTATGATGATTTCCGACGTGGGTGTATATTCGAATCGGGTTTTGGATAACCTAGGAGCGTTTTGGCGCTTTATAGTGAAAATCAAATATTTGAAGGTTTAAAGTTCCTCTAAATTTGGTTTGGAGTATGTTTTTAGTAATTGAAGTCCGTTTGGAATTTCGAGTTTGGGAATAGTTTTGTATTGTGATTTAAGACTTGCACGCAAAGTTTCGTGTCATTCCGAGTAGTTTAAGAATGTTTCGGCGCGTTGGTAGTAAATTGAAGAACTTGAAGTTCTTAAGTTTGAATCAATTTGGTTTGGGGTATGATTCTTAGATTTGATGTTGTTTTACACATTCCGAGAGTTCGAGCGAGTCTTCTTTATGATTTCAAACTTGTTGGTATGTTCGGGCGGGGCCCCGGGAGCCCCGAGTGTTAACTGGATGAGGCTCAGACCAAGTTGGAAATTTGGAGCCAAAGCTGAATCTTCCAGTTTCTGCTGCACCCGCATCTGCGCTTAGGAAGCCGCAGATGCGAGCTCCAAGCCCCAGATGCAAAAAAAGGAAAGGCTGGCACTTACTGTAAAAGCGACCAAGGAAGCGCACCTGTGAGCCCGCAGGTGTGAAGACCATGACCGCAGAAGCGGAAAGGGCGCATATACGATGGGCTTAGCCGCAGAAGCGGAACCGCATATGCGATCACAGCTCCGCATGTGCGAAAATCACTGTTGGGCAGAACCTTAAAATGGACGAAGCTCAATCCATTTCTTTCTATTTTGCATCTATTGTTGGGCGATTTCAGAGCTTTTGAGAGGGGGATTTCAACTAGCAATTTGAAGATACGTTAATTCCTCACCCCTTGAGTTAAATACATAGATTATGGGTAGATTATAACTAGTAAATCTTAGAAATCAAGGGTTTAGGTGAAAACCCTAGATTTTTATAAAAATAAGATTTTTACCATGAAAATGGTTATGGAATTGGGTAGAAATTATATATTTGAGTTCTTGAGATTATGGGTAATGTTTTCATCCGTAAATTTCCAGAATCCGGGCACATGGGACCGAGATGAATTTTAGGATTTTTACTGTTTTGGTTAGGGTAAATTATTTAATAGCCTAAATTCAAATTATTGAACATGTATTAATTATTTTATATAATATTTGGATAGTTTCGGATTTTTCGACGTCGAATCGAGAATTTAACGCAACGTGGTAATCGGAAAGTGGACTTTGAGACAAGATAAGTCTCTTGTCTAATCTTGTGAGGGGGAAATTTCCCCATAGGGATTAAATTAAATAATTGTTGCTAAGTGTGGGGGCTACGTACGCATGAGGTGACGAGAGTCCGTGTGTAGCTACTATAAATGCTAAAGTCCGGGTAGTTTAGGACTCAAAGCATGAATTACTTGTGTAAATTATATTCTTTGTTTAATTAATATTAATTGATATATATGAATATATTATGAATTGTTAGATAAAGTTATTAAAGGATGGAAATCGCATAGTGCTTGATTTTCTGTTTAAATTAATTAATTGTTAAGAGAAATTGTTCTTCCTCCCGAATTTATCTTATAATAAATATACTCTCCTTCCGGAGGTACATAAGAAAATGTCCTCATTTCTTGTGGAGTGGGACGAACGCCTCGGCAGGATAGATGCATCTATAGATCATGTCGCACGCCCCTCGGTAGTGTACACAAAACTCTGGATCAGACCGTACGACCTCGACAGAAATCGTGCTTAATAATAATAATAATAATTACCCAATACTTGGACAGTTTATTGCAGCTTGTAAAACTATTTGATAAGTTAAAAACTAATTGATATTGAAGGATTTAATTAATAGATTGGAAATTGTTGCATTTGAAGGATTCTTATTATTTCTGCTAATTGAATAAAATTATTGTTAACTCTGTGAATCATGTTTATTTGAATAATTATAATTTATTTCATTTATTATTGTTGGCCCTTAGTGAGTGTCAAAGTCGACCATCTCGTCTCTACCACTTCGAGATTAAGCTTGATACTTACTAGGTACACGTTGTTTACGTACTCATACTACACTTGCTATACTTTTTGTGCAGGACCTGAGACAAGTACTAGTGGGGGACCTATCGTCTTACACCCACGTTATCCAGGGGCATAGTGGTGAGCTGCTTTTCTGAGCCGTTCTACAGCTACCAGTGTCTCTCCTTGTATTATTTTTTCATTCTGTCTATTTTTATTTCAAACAGTAGTAGAGGTTTTGTATAATCTACTAGATGCTCATACACTTGTGACACCAGGTCTTGACACACACATTGGTAGAATTTGGGTCTTATTATTTTTCTTGGATTTAAAGTTTATCGATATATGCTTAATTTATTAGTTGGCTTACCTAGCTGTAGTGTTGGGAGCCATCATGATCTATAGGTAAAATTGGGTCGTGACAGTCGAGGTTTCAAACCACGTCAAACAATGTCGAAAGTACGAATCGCGCATCGAATCGAATTATAAGTTTTCAAATCTTCCAACTTCTATATTTTGTGCCGAAACGTATCAAATCTATTCGAAATGATTTCAAATTTTGCACACAAGTCATCAAATATTCACCCTTCGGTCGGACTTTCCAAAATCTTCTATTTTCTAACTTTCGCCAAAATGCGTCGAATTGTCCTACGGACTTCCAAATCCAAATTCGAACATATGCCTAAATTCAAAATCATCATACGAAACTATTTCCATCATTGAAATTCCATTCTGGGATCGTTTGCTTAAAAGTCAACTCTCCGTCCAACTCTTTTTATTTAAGTTTCTAAATAAGAATTATTCATTTAATTAAATTCTGAATCTTCTGAAATAAAACTCGACCACACCCACAAGTCATAATACATATTACGAAGCTTCTCGATACCTTAAGTCACAGAACGAGGCGTTAATTCTTAAAATGATGAATCAGGTCATTACAGAGCAGAAAAAATAGAAAGTGAAAATAAAGGATTAACAGTAGTTGTTAAGCGATTAGCCTCTCTCCAAAAAGGATTAGGGGACGGGTTTACATAGTGGTAAAATCAGGCAGATAAACAAGGAAAGAAATCAAGTAAACATGAACAAAGGGGGTAAGATCTTGCATGCAAGTCAGTAGAAGAACCAGAAAGGAAAAAAAATCAAACTCCAAAACCTAGTTAGGGTTTAAACTCAAAATTAGCCAACTGGTATGAAGAATCCTGTTTATCTTCGCGTATATGGATGAAATATTGTCCAAATATCCAAGATTGCGTTGATTCGCATCCGATATAGAGGTAGTATTTTCCAAAATTGGGAAAATATCTAAGTAATACCATAAACGTGTGACCAGTACCAAAGGAACCCAAATATGGTAAGCAAATAATGGTAAAATCCCATTATCACCGAGATTACGAGAGGGAATTAAAGGGAAAACGGCTAGGGTTTCTTAGAGAAGGAGAGGATGAGAGGGTTTAATGGTGACTGGTTGAGAGAATTGGTTTCTAGGGTTAGGGTGAGGAGTTATAAGGAAATGGGGAAGGTTATTGTGGGTCATTGATCATCTCAGATCAACTGCCGTGATTAAAAGGAAGTGGGGCGGGTCATAGACGGGTCTCAACCGGGTTAGGCTAAAGGGTCATCTAGTCTGGGTTGCTGAAGGCAAAATGGAACGGGCCAAATGTTTTTGGGCCTGCTTTTGGCCTGAAATTCATATTATAGTTGGGCCATAATTTAAATGCACGAACATTTATCAAAACTAATTTATGAAAAGTAACTAACAAATAATAAAATATTGTTTATGTAGTAAAATGCTTTAAAATAATAATTTAGCATTTAAAAATATAAAAAATACTATTTTGAGCACAAATAATGTAATAAAATGTAAGTATGCACCTCATATAGGCTATTACTGTAAAATTGTGTAAAATAGCTTAAAATATAAATATAATTATATAAAATAAAGTAAAATATTCTGAAACATATATATGGATGAAAATAATAAATATGGATGATTAAGTCATCACGAAATACTTTAAAGGGGTAATTAATAAATTTTCAAGTAATTTAAATACGAGAAAACCAATTTCAAAGCCTTTAAAATTATGGAAAATTATATAAAATGCTCATATGGCTCATGTAGACTAAGTAATGATGAAAAAGATGATATCTTGAAAGTATATATACTATTTGAAAAAGATGAGGCAAAATTGGGTATCAACATTTGCCCCTCTTTACCTGGGAATGATGAAAAGTTGCCGGGTAAAGAAAATGATGACCAATTTTGTCCGAAGCGAGTGAGCAATGCTGTATTTTTAAAAATTGGGGCTGAACCCTGATTCTTGATATTACGGGAATCAGGCCGTATGTAGTTCTGGATCCAACGACGAACGAAATCAATGGAGTTGTTGTAAGAGTGGTCGTATGTTTCAAAAAGGTTCTTTTGGGCAGGATAGTGTCGTACGTAACAAATATTTAAGTGGGGTCATGAATACGAATTTGGACATTACGGGTGTATCACAAGGCAGACATTTGATCGGCTATAGAGTAAAAGGTAGTCAATCACTGGTCGTCAGTTACATTTGAGGTAGTCAAAGGATGTGAACGTTATGAATGGAAACCAGAGCGAAGATTTCTCCTGTTTGTAGAACGGTGACCTCCCGAGTTACCTACAAAACTTAGAACATGACACATGCAAATATATATGGGTTATTGTGAAAATTTAAACATGATACATATTCCCTTTGGACCATGAAGGTTGTCTTTGGACGATGAGGATGATATCCTTAGACCATGGCGTCCTCGGTCATGAAGCGTATGATAAGGGATTCATAAGTCATGAAATGGTGTCCTTGGGCTGTGAGGATGATGCCTCTAAACTATGACGCCTTTGAATAATGAAGTGCAGTTTTGAGGGATCCTCAGTCCATGGAATGATGTCTTCATGCTACAAGGATGGTGCCTTTGGACTATGATGCCTTCGGATAATGTGGAATGTGTTTCAACCCATGAAATGCAAAGATATGGCAATATTTATCGTTTGATAGAGGAAACAGGTGATGATTAGTCATATGCGTGGACGAGACAAGACAAGGCTTAGTATTGTATGAGATGAGGGCAATGCTTAGCCCTATACGAAGAAAGAAGATAGTGCTTAGCCTTATGCAGTATAGCGGAGATAGTGTTTAGTCTCATGCAAAGAAAGGAAATGCTAAGCCTTATGCAATTATGGCGACAGTGCATAGCCTCAGGCAAGGAGTGGAGACAGTGCTTAGTCTTATGCAAGGAGAGGCAATGTTTAGCCTTATGCAATGGTAAGGGAAGTGTTTAGCCCTATGCAAAGAGTGGAGACAATGCTTAGTCTCATTCACGGAAAGGAGACAATGCTTAGTCTCTGGAAAGGAAAGGCAATGCTTAGCTTCATGCAAGGTATGGAGGAAATTCTTAGCCTTATGCAATAATGAAGGCAATGCTTAGCCTCATGCAGGGGATGGAGACAGTGTTTAGTCTTATGCAAAGAAAGAAAGTGCTTAGGCTTATGCAAGGTGAGGACAGTGCTTAGACCTATTCAAGGAATAGAGACAATGTTTAGTCTCATGTAAAGGAAGGCGGGTGCTTAGCCTTATGCAAGGTGAGGGCAGTGCTTAGCCCTATACAAGGTGAGAGCAATTCTTAGCCCTATGTAAGGGATAGAGAGAATTCATAGTCTCATGCAATAGAAGGCAGTGCTTATCCTTATGCAATGAAGAGGACAGTGTTTATCCGTATGCAAGAAAAGCAATGATCAGATACGTAGAGGACAAAGCATTTCTTAGATTGATGTGTTTGCATTTGGCAATTCATGTTTGTTGTGAAGATAGTGATCCTATTGTGTGTGTATATTTGCGTACGTTCTTGTTATGTTCATTGTGCGTGTGTCCAAAGAAAAAGATCTGAGTTTTGTAGGGGGAAGGTTGGTCCGTGCTCTCGATTCGTTTCTTCGCTTTTGCTCTTGTCTGGAGGCCTTTCTTGAGTCACCCCGAGTAGTTTGGCTGCTGTAGAAACAAAATTTTTGAAAAGTGTGCATATATTTGAAAACTTATTTTCAGAAATGTAGTTGTTTGAAATGTGTAATAATATATGTATCCCCTCTATAACGGGAATCAAGTCAAGCATAGTTCAGTTACATCAAATTGAAAATTCAAACAGTCTTAAACATAGTATCTCTTGACTACTTCTGAATTGATAGGTTTCGGCCACACCTCTCCGTCCATTTCTGCAAGTATAAGTGCTCCTCCTTTCAATATCCGGTGAACCATGTAAGGTCCCTGCCAGTTGGGTGAGAATTTCCCCTTGGCTTCATCCTGATGCGGGAAGATTCGCTTTAGCACCAATTGCCCCAGTAAGAATTACCTTGACCTAACCTTTTTGTTGAAAGATCTTGTCATTCTGTTCTGGTAGAGTTTACCGTGACATACGACATTCATTCTTTTTCCATCAATGAGAGCTAGTTGTTCATACCGGCTTCGTACCCGTTCCGCATAGTTGTGCTCAACTTCTTGTATGATTCTTAAAGAAGGAATTTCCACTTCGGCGGGGATAACGACTTCAATATCGTAAACCAGTAGGTAGGGAGTTGACCCGGTTGATGTGTGAACTATGGTACGATACCCAAGTAAACCAAATGTCAGCTTCTCGTGCTATTGTTTGTAATTGTCCACCATTTTCCTCAATATCTTCTTGATGTTCTTGTTGGCGGCTGCTACGGGTCCGTTCATTTGCGGCCTGTATGATGTGGTGTTCCTATGCTTAATCTTGAAGGTTTCACACGTGGATTTCATTTAATCGTTGTTGAGATTGGCGGCATTATCAGTAATGATTGATTCTGGTAACCTAAATCGACAATCAATGCGATCCCGAACAAAATCTTCTACAACCTTCTTAGTTACAGCTTTATAAGATGCAGCTTCAACCCATTTTGTGAAGTAGTCTATGGCCACCAGAATGAACCTATGCCTATTTGAAGCAACGAGTTTGATCGGTTCGATGACATCCATACCCCAAGCGGAGAAAGGCCAGGGTGATCTTGTTGTGTTGAGTTCATTGGGTGGAACTCATATCATGTCAGCATGTATCTGACATTGGTGACACTTCTGAACATACTTGATGCAGTCAGTTTCCATAGTCATCCAAAAATACCCTGCTCTTAATATCTTCTTAGCCAAAATGAAACCATTCATGTGGGGTCCGCAGGTTCCGGCATGTATTTCCTCGAGCAATCTGGATGCCTCCTTGGCATCGACACACCGTAGTAATCCCAGGTCAGGAGTCCGTATATAAAGAATTCCTTCACTTTTAAAGAAATGGTTGACTAATCTTTGAAACGTGTGCTTCTGAGTATGGATAGCGTGCTCTGGATATTCTCCCTTCGCCAAGTATTCCTTGATATTGTGAAACCACGGATTTTTGTCAAACTCTTGTTCAACATGAGCACAATAAGTTGGCTATTTATGAATTCCTATTGGGATAAGTTCAATAAAATTCTTGTCTGGGTGTTGTATCATGGAAGACAAAGTGGCTAATGCGTCTGCAAACTCCTTCTGAATCCTTGGAACTTTTTGATCTCTATCTTAGTGAGCCTCTTGATCAACTAGTGTACACAGTGCAAATATGGCAATTTTTTGGTATTCTTAGTAGCCCATTCCCCTAGAACCCGGTGCACCAAAAGATCTGAATCTCTGAATACCAGCAGCCGCTGAACGTTCATGTCAATGGCCAATATGAGTCCCAGGATGCAAGCCTCGTATTCCACCATATTGTTGGTGCATGGAAACCTGAGTTTTGTGGATACCAGATAGTGTTGACCGATTTCTGATACTAAGACAACTCTGATGCCTTCTTCTTTGAAGTTTGTTTCTCCGTCGAAGAACATCTTCCAACCATCATATGCCTCGGTAATATCCACTCCTATGAACGACACCTCATAGTTAGGAAAATATGTTTTCAATTGTTCGTATTCCCCATCTACGGGATTTTGTGCCAAATGATCTGCCAATGTTTGCCCTTTAACTGCTTTCTGAGTTACATAGATGATGTCGAACTCACTCAGCAATATTTGCCATTTCGCTAACTTACCCGTAGATATGGGTTTCTGAAAGATGTACTTTAGCGAATCTGTCCTTGATACGAGATATGTAGTGTATGCACATAAATAATGCCTCAACTTCTCAGCTATCCATGTCAAAGCACAGAAAGTGCGTTCCAACAAAGAGTATCGAACTTCATAAGGCGTGAACTTCTTTCTTAGATACTATATCGCCTACTCATTTCTTCTAGTTTCATCATGTTGTCCAAGAACGCAACCAGAAGCCCTATCTAACATGGACAAATAAAGCAGCAGAGGTCTTCCTGGTTTTGGTGGGACCAACACGAGCGGTTTAGATAAATACTCCTTGATTTTGTCGAAGGCTTTCTGGCATTCTTTAGTCCACCTTATTGCAGTATCTCTCCTCAGCATTCTGAAGATTGGCTCACATATCACGGTTGATTGTGCTATGAAGCGGCTGATGAAATTGAGGCGCCCTAAAAACTCATCACATCTTTCTTATTCTTTGGAGGTGGAAACTCATCACAACTTTCTTATCCTGGATAGCTTTGACTTTTGATGGGTCTAACTCAATACCTCGACGACAGACGATGAATCCTAACAACTTTCCAGCTGGGACTTCAAAGGCACATTTTGCAGGATTCAGTTTCAAATTATATTTTTGAAGCCGGTCGAAGAATTTTTTTCAGGTATGCTATGTGATCCGAACTCCTTTTAGATTTGATGATAACGTCTTCCACGTACACCTTGTGTGTTATGTCATGAAAGATGGTTGGTATGGCTCTCATGTAGGTGGCTCCAACATTCTTCAAACCAAACGACATCATTTTGTAACAGTATATTCACTATGGTGTGATGAAGGCTGTCATTTTGACATCCTCTTCATCCATCCAGATCTGATGGTATCCTGCGAACCAATCCACAAAGGATTGGAGCTCATGCTTGGCACATCTGTCAACCAGTATGTGTATGTTGGGCAATGAGAAATCATCTTTGGGACTTTCTCTATTCAGATCTCGGTAATCGACACATACTCTAACTTTCCCATCTGTCTTCGGAACTGGCACAATATTGGCCAACCAAGTTAGGTATTTTACCACTTGGAGAACTTTGGCTTTGATTTTCTTGGTGACCTCTTCTTTTATCTTCAAACTCATATCTGGTTTGAACTTTCTGAGCTTTTGCTTTATCGGTGGACAAATGGGATTGATGGGTTGCTTATGAGCTGCTATTGATGTGCTTAAACCAGTCATATCATTGTAGGACCATGCAAAGATGTCTTCATATTCTTTTAGGAATCTGATGTACTCTTTCTTTTCTGATAGTGATAGATGAATGCTTATACATGTTTTCTTGACCATTTGGGAATCCCCAAAGTTAACCGCCTCAGTTTTCTCCAAATTAGACTTTGGCTTGTTTTTAATGTTTTCTACTTCCCTGATGATTTTCTCGGGTATTATATCATCTTCCAGATCCTCTGAATCACTATCCTTATGTTGCTTTGTCTCATTACATGTCACAATCGTAGGTTCATCGGGATATGTAATAATTATTCTGAAAAGAAAAATGTAAAAGATAATAATAAATACGAAAAGCAGTAATGCATTAATAACATTTTAAAAAGTCAACAAGCGCGACTCGATGGCTCGAGCAATTATTTCAAAACAAAATACTAAAAAATGTCTCAAATGCTCAAAACTATTTCAAAATAATTTATGCTAATTTGCTAGGCTACCGAGGAACTCGACGCGCCCTGGATGGTGCAGCGGTCCAGTTCTTGAGAATAGCTCCTTCCTCCATGGTCTGAATGGTAAGGTCTTCCTCCTCCTCCTCAACTATTGCACTGTAGTCTATGTTTTCTTCATCCAGAAATAGTTTCCTCATGCCAGCTAAAACCTCATCTTCCTCAGATCCCCACATCATGTCATCTTGATGGAATGTCTGGTGCAGAGGTGGTACCGGTTATTCTAGTGGATAATAAAGAGCACGCCATGGTGGCGACCAATCCTGGTATTCTAGCCATGTATATTCGTATCCTAGTCCAAAAGTCATGTCGTGGTACTGTTGTTGTACGCGTTTCGTGATCCCTTAAAGATTTTTGCCGAGACCCTTGCCGGGTTCTTACCCCATCCATAGCAGTATGCTTTCTATCTTGTTGCTCCACCATAAGTACTTTTCAATTGCGTTGACCCATTCAATGCTATGGTATGTTTCCCCATCCATCTTCTTCCTATTTTTGATGATCGGAACAGTTTGATTGGTGTAGATGGGGTTACTTCCATCTCCATGGATGATCGTCTCCTGATGATTCCATTCAAACTTCACATCCTGATGCAAAGTTGAATCCACTGCCCCGGCGCCATGTATCCATGGTCATCCCAACAATAAGTTGTAGGCAACAGATATGTCTAGCACTTGGAACTTGACATCAAACAAAGTCGGACACATCTGTAGGATGAGGTTAATTTCTCCAATGGTGGCTCTCTGAGATCCATCAAACACCTTCACATTCATGCTTCCCGTCCATATCTCGTACATGCCTTTACCCAACCTTTTCAGAGTAGTCAATGGACATATGTTGAGACTTGAACCTCCATCTAACAAGACCCTGGTGATGAACGTATCTTCGAATTGCACCGTGATGTGTAGCGCCCTGTTGTGACTCAGTCCTTCTGGTGGTAATTCATCTTCATGGAAAGTGATGTTATGGCTCTCCGATACATGTCCGACCATGTTAGCCATCTCTCCACTAGTTATGTTGGTAGGTACATAAGCTTCACTTAACACCTCAATCAAAGCATTTCTATGCATGTCTGAGTTTTGCAGCAGTGATAAGATGGATATCTGAGCAGGATACTCCCTTGCTTTTATCTTCCTCCAATGATTATCAGAGCCGATTTCGACAACAGGCGGCTTAGGTACAACTTCCTTGCTTGTTCCTCCAAGATTCTCAGGTGTGTAAACAATACCAGTTCTAGTCTTAACTTGTGCGGCACATGTTTCCTCCATTTTTGCTTTTCCTTTTCTCCTCACTTTCGCAACTTAATCCCATAGATTGGCATCAGACACTTAAGATGGCGTGGGAGCTACCATCATAGTGAAGGGTGTAGTTACCTCGACTTCTAATTGTGCCTAGGTCTGTACCACAACTGGCATGAGGGTGACTGGAGATGTTTTAGGAGCGTCTCCCACTCAAATGACTCTGATGGATCTCTCTTGATCCCGTTATTCGTCGGTCTATATCACATTCACTCCTTCACCTCTATGATCCGGGAGAGGATTGTTACGAACATTTGGTGCAACTTCATTTTCCTGTATGACTTTAGTATCGATCATCATCTAAATCTTATCCTTCAACGTGCGACACTCCTCAATGGTATGACCCTTCATGCCTAAATGATAAGCACATGTTTTGTTGGGGTTGATCCATTGGGAGGGGTTTTCCACAACACTAGTAGGGATATGAGTAACATAACCAGTAATTGGTCGAGTTTTGGGGATCGGCAGTTGGGGTGTATTGTTTCAGAGGTCTACGGTCGAAATTTGGATGCAGCTTCGGGTAGTTTTGGCAGGTGGGTGGAAGTGAATGGTAATATGTAGGTTGAGTATTATAGGTATCGTAGGTGGCAGCAAGATGTTGGTATCTTGGGGGTGAGGGTTGATATGTGGGTGGAGGTGTTTAGTATGTAAGGGGAGACTTGGGGCCCTGGGCTACCATCACAACACCCACTTATTTCTTCTTCGAAATGTCTCATGATTTTAAAGCTTTATTTGTGGCCTGCAATGCCTCAAAATTGGTCACCATCCCATTCTTAATTCCTTCTTCTATTTTTTCTCCTAGCTTGATGATGTCGGAGAACTTATGATTTTCAATAACCATCAACCTTTCATAATACTGCGGGTGTTGATGGATTCCTGGAACATGGGTATAAGGGTGGTCATTGGTCGAGTTTTGTGGTGCATTCTGGGGAGTGTGATATGTTGTGGTATGTGGGTATCGAGTTGGATGATGGTGTTGTTGTTGAGGGGTCAGTACTGGTGGCGGGTTAAGGTTTTGGGTAGGTGCTGGTTGCTGGTGTTGTGCGGGAGGATTTGGTGGTGGGTTTTGGTGTTGCGTGTTTTGTGGTGGTGTTTGGTTCTGAGTAGCCGGGCTTTTCTGGTTAATGTCGGGGACATTGAGAGTGAGGGAGAGGTTCGCCAAATTTTGGACCTGCTCAACCTCGCCCTGTAGTTCCAGGATTTTCTGCTCCAAACGTAGAACCAACTCATTTTATGCCGGAGTACTTCGGCCATCTGAAGTTTCAACATTTTTCGCCATAGTAGCGCTGTCTTTTCTGATACCACTCAAAGCATCCGTTTTCCCTTTTCCTTTTCCTTTGCCTTTGGGATCGCTTGGAGGAGGACCTCTGGATCTGGTGTGGTATGCTAATGATTCTAGTATGCACGAACCAACCTTTGGCAATGGGAATAATCAAAAGGAAAAGAAAAATATCAAGTTAGTAAAGTGAAATAAGAGAGTGTTTTCAATATCAAAACATGTTTCACAAAGTCATGCAATAATTCGTGTCCTAATTTGGGGACCTCATTGTGCCTGAGGTAGGCCTAAGCAACACTTAGACTTGCAGAAAATTGATGCCAACATTTGCGTCATTTAATTAATGCGAAAAATGAGTCAAACCTTTACTAAATCGACAAAATACTAAAGTTACTAATGGCACTTATCCTTATTTCAATCGAAATCTAAAGCTAAGCTATAAAGCAGTAAAGAACATCATTTCCTAGTCCACTTGGTCCCTGAAGGACCTTCTCCATGCTTGGATCTTTTGACCCTATCAATCAAGTTCCTTAGATCGCGCATATCCAACAATAAGTAAGCTTTCTCTAGATGTCCTCCTTCATTGTTATCCATGCCTTGGTAATCTGAGAGCCTCTTTCTCACCTTACCCTCGAGCTTCATCAATCCTTGTTCCAAGTATTCCAATCTTTCTTCTTGACTTAGTGGCAATCTCCTTCCATTCTTTTATCGCCTCCATGTTCACTTTGTGTTGTTCCAGATGTATTAGACTCAAACACATTTTTTCGCAGTCTCTTATACTTAACATGTGCCTCAGCCACCCCTTTAGATTGACTCCTGGCTTGACGTCCTTTACTACGCCGTCCTCAAACCATGATAGATAGTAGTACATATGACCAGTGTGATACTTGTCTGGCTCAATGATTTATATTTCTACAATGATTTTTGGTTCCAAACATGTTGTGCATCGAACTTAAACGGAATGGAATCTCCTTTGAAGTTCACCTTGTACTGGACCATGTTGGAAAACCCGAGGTATGACCTGTTTACTTCCCGCTTGCGTCATTACCCTTATAGGAGCATAAAGATAGATGCCTCGCAATCCAATTAGTACCAGATAAGTAGTCCCACTTGACCTAACAAAGAACACACTACTAGGAAACCATTCAAACATCCAATGTACCTGCTCGTCTGTTAGATTGCTGAAGAAACGCACTGAACTTACAGCATTTCCAGGCTGTGAAAACTTGTCTAGGATAAATGTCATTTTCTTTGGGTGATGGTTAGATATGTATTCATTCAGCGGCCTTCGCAGAAGTTCTTTATAGTACTCGCCTCTTTGAAAGTATTCCAGCAGCCAGACTTCTAGTAACAAATTGCAACCCTTAAAGTGTCCAAATCTTCGCTTAAACCCATCAAAAGTGCGGTACATCTTAGCTATGATCATAGGGATGATGGTATAAGTTTGTCCCTCGATGCCATCCATCAAGGTCCTGGCGACTATGGCAAAGCAAGTGTGAATCCTTCATCATTTTATTGGAAATATCAACAACCCCAAAAAGCAGACGCCGAACATATAAACCCAGCGGTGCGTCAAACCCAAGGAAGTAATGGCGAGTTCATCATGATGAAGTCGATATGACTTGTTATGCCCATAATTCTCGTAAAGGAATTCAAAAGGGATGCATGATTTCTTTAGACAGAGCAGTCCATCATTCTTCTTAAAACCCATCATCTTAAAAAAGAACCGCGGGGAGTGCGATTCTCTGGTACCAGTAATCCAGGACTATCCCGTGGCAACTTGGCAAAGCCTCCTATTTCTTCTAGGAGAGGAGTCATTTCTATATTGCCAAATCAGAAAATAGCTCTATTCTCATCCCAGAACGTGGTAGCGGCCTCAATCAATTCTCCATTTAGTTGAATGTTTAGCAGCGATGGCAGGTCACCAAGTACTCTTCTCACATGATTTTTCTCGCAAGGTGCAAGGTATTTCCACTAATAAAGTAGCAAGGGTAGGATGTTTTTGACCATATCGAACATGGGGATTTCATGCTTCATTTCTGCAAACAAACAAAGTTAGCCCTTTCCCCCTCAAGATTCGACTGCTTACGCAATAATGATCAACACGTTGGCACATTTTCTCCAAGTAATGCATATAATATAATAGTGTCCATTGGGATTGTGAAAATCCCGTCGGATATTGGACAAGGTTCATCTTAACGGGTTGTTACGTTTATAACGATTCAGCCCGTACTAGGTTTAGCATGATGCATGTCATTTCAAGTTTGAGTAGGGTTTCTAAAATGGTCTAGACTAGTACTCCCAAGTGGACAACTTTAGAGGTAAAGGCATGGGACCGTCGACTGCACCGTTGATCGACTAGTCACCGTAAATAAGGCTTTCCTATTTAAAAGGGTAATTTTCAGAAGAGCGCGAACACTCATAAAACGTTGCTATATTGATATTTGGCATGAGTGGAGTATGATGTGGAGCATGCTTTATGCATAAATAATAACACATTGCCAAGTATTTGTATGATAAAACACTTAAAAGAAGTAAAAAATAGCAAAAGTAAACATGGAAAGAAGAGAGAAGAAATACAAAAGAAAGTAGTCAGTGTAGTTCATGAAAAAATGTGCGGGAACGTAATAAAGCAGGTAAGGAAGTAGGGATGGGGAGAGGCATGATATAGCAGTCTTAGATAAGATGAAAAAAGATGGAGAGTGGCCATAGCAAACAAAAGAGAATAGGGGAAAGGATGTCATAGCAAATTTAAACAAATAAAGGTGAATAAGGGAAGGGATGTGCATGTCATAGCAAATTTTAACAAATCTAGGCAAATAAAAAAAACAATCCACATAAGTCAAGCTCATTATGGTAAGAGCCTAAGTGTAAATCCCTAGCAGAGTCTCCATGTCGTTGCTCCCTGTATGCTCGCGAAAGCGGGTTTTGATGTGTGACAACTCTTTTAAAGAGGAGGTATTAAAAGAGAAGAGTCGCCACCTAATGATTGTTAAGGTACGTTATGGGACCTATTTTCAAATAACTCTGATTTAACTAGTCTACATCACCAAAGACTAGGTAAGGGCTCAAATTACCTCGGAGAGAAGGTGTTAGGCAATCTTTGAGGTACACAACTGTGTGTCCCAGCCGAATAAATTATGTGGATTATGTAATTTAGCTAGGTGATCAAATAAGGGAAAGTTTAGAAGTCGAAGAATCTTATTAAAACATATGATGAACAGTAAAAATCTTAATGACTATAAGGATATAACTACAAATACATAAAAAGGGGGGGGGGGGTCCTAAGGTTTTTAGCCTAAAGGATCACCATGTGCAACATAAATAATACTTCGCAACTCCCTTAAGGTAGGGTTTACTCATATTATTTAGCGGGCACAAACTATCATCTCCTGGTAGCCAATTACTATGTTGAAGTTGTTAAATTAAAGGCGCTCTAATTCAATTCTAAGTCGTGTCCTATGCGTGCATTACCCGTCCCAGGACTATGGTCCTGGAGGCTTTGGACCTACTATTTGGGTGGTTCTAGACCTTACTCAGGGTTCTCAAAATAATAAAACTAGCACACATTCAAAAACATGTAGGACCACACATAAGTAAAATTAAAGGCTAGAGTTAACCTCCACACATAAGCAACAATGCACGCAGGCAGTTAGGCAGTCGACAATTTCAGACGCATTAGAGTCATTAAGTCCTATAGGCATAATTTCTAATTATTTGCGCAATAAGGCAATGAAATGATCTCAGAATCCCGAATTACGAGTGTTGGTTTTATAGGCATACTTCTCAGGAAGACGGCAGTACCCTATGGATGTGATTTCTAACAATTGAAATTGATTTTATATATTATCCCTACGGGCATGTCATCCAAGTGTGGCAATGCAACGAAGTACTAAAGTGATTGATTAACTGATTAAAATCCTATAGTCATGATATCTAAAGGAGTGATGTGTTAAGAGCAATAGGAACAATCGACTGATTGATTAATTGAAATCCTATAGACATGGTATTTAGATGGGCAGTAATGAAATATGTGTTATTTATCCTATAGATATGATGTCTAAGTGTGCACAATAGTAAGCCCAGAAACAAGTGTAGCAAATACTTAAACATACTTTAGACAGGTTGAGTGAAGTGTGTGCGATTTCCTATAAGCATGATTTCTATGAGTGGCAGAATAGGAACACACTAAACAAAATAACAAATAAGACATGCTAAACGAAAAGGCGAATAGAGCACATAGACCCTATAAGGATATTTTCTACCCTTTTTATGCAAGCATTAGAATATACCTGTTTGCCCCAATTTCACTAACTTCCCCATTATTCGTTACTACAGATTATTATAGGACCAAATAGGATAAAATAGTTACAGACTTAATAGGGCGGCTGCATGCCTAAGATACAGCAAATACAAGATGCCCTAGGCTGATTCTGGGTCTTCAACTGAGCCTGGAGCCTTAGATGATGAACATGCCCAAACTCCAGGTGGCTATTAATACGCTTCAGTTTTGAGTACCAAACTGGCCCAATAACTAGGCCCAAACTTTAAGACAGCTGCCTTGCTTACCCAAGAAATGCTAAATAACTGTAGCAACATAAGTGACAAGCTTGGTACTAGGCGAACTTTAAGACTTAGGAGTTTCATCTTTTAATGTTATAGCTAATAGAGAGACAACAGGGATTTATAGACAAAGACATGCAAATAAGGTTACACAAAATCCATTACAGGCACATATGGTACAAACAAAACAAGTCACCAATGACAGGTTTGAACATCATAAGTTAGCAACTTAGTACAAACAGAATCCTTTATAGGCACATATGGAACAAACAAAACAAGTCTCCAATGACAGGTTTTAACGCGAGAGCCTAATGAGTATATGGTCATCAAAAACATCATGACAGGCTAAAGGGCATAGTTAAGAACAGTTGGCAAACATATCACTTAGTTGAACATAAGCCTTAACATGATGGGCATCACTATAGCACAAAGACTCTAAAGAACTCATGGTAGGTAAAAGAACATGTCAATTATTGGTCAAGAGGACAAGCAAACATTAGGATTCATGTCAGTCGATTGCACATGAAAGAAAACTACACATTGACATTTATCCTATAAATAATGCTAAGAGTGCAGGATTGACAGGTTAAAGAACATAACTACTAAAGTTACAAATTGCATATAAACAAGTTTGGTTATATAGTGAAATAGTTCTATAACATGGCAGAATCAGGAATCAGTTTGCAGGAAATAATAGATTATTCTTAAAGGGTTCAAGAGGAAGAGATTCATTAAAGCATATTCTGAGAAAACACGAATCATGACATTAAGGCACAAGTATGAACTTATAACAAGCACAGAACATGACATTAAGGCTAGCACGAACATGGTCAGTAAGGTAAAACTTAAGAGAGACATAAACTATTTGAATCAAATATGCAGAATGAAAGTCTACTACATATTTTGAAACCATTCAAGTTCGATGTTAGAGGTCATGTAACTTGCAGAACATCATTGAGACAGTAGATTTATAGAAAAGCACACAATATTATAATACCGCAAGTTCACAAATAACAGAGAAACTTAAGGCATGCTTGTCTAAAATTTCAACCAGTATTGGCATACAGAGTACACACATAAGCAAGTAAAGGAATAATAATGAAGGCTCTGAGAGTCAAGAATGCTAACCAGTTGCAAAGATAAACGAACAAAAGGGTGAGCAACCCAGAATCTCAATAGCGACAGCAAAAGAACAGTAAAAAACCCCAAATCCTAGTGCATCAGAGTTCACGGAAGCTTCAGTGAGCCCCAAGCAGTGCTCACACTAGGGAGGTTGATAGAGAAGATTCTCGTGGCCTTGGCTTCCAGCCGACCACAATCAAGAGACAGTAGAAATAATAGAAAGTGAAAATAAAGGATTAACAGTAGTTGTTAAGAGATTAGCCTCTCTCCAAAGAGGATTAGGGGACGGGTTTATATAGTGATAAAATCAGGCAGATAAACAAGGAAAGAAATCAAGTAAACATGAACAAAAAGGGTAAGATATCGCATGCAAATCAGTATGGGAACAAGAAAGGAACAAAAATCAAACTCCAAACACTAGTTAGGGTTAAAAACTGAAAATCGGCCAACTGATATGAAGAATCCAGTTTTCCTTCGCGTATATGGACGGAATATTATCCTAATCTCCAAGATTGCGTTGATTCCCGTCCGATATAGAGGTGGTATTTGCCAAAATTGGGCAAATACCTAAGTAATGCCATAAACGTGTGACCAGTACCAAAGGAACCTAAATATGGTAGGCAAATAATGGTAAAATCCCATTATCAGCGAGATTAGGATAGGGAATTAAAGGGAAGGCTAGAGTTTCTCAAAGAAGGAGAGGATAAGAGGGTTTAGTGGCGGCTGGTTGATAGAAATGGTCTCTAGGGTTAGGGTGAGGAGTTATAAGGAAAGGGGGAAGGATATTGTGGGTCGTTGATCATCTCAGATCAGCGACCATGATTAAAAAGAAGTGGGGCGGGTCATAAGACGGGTCTCGACTAGGTTAGGCTAAAGGGTCGTCTGGTCTGGGTTGCTGAAGGCAAAATGAAATGGGCCAAATATTTTTGGGCCTGCTTTTTGCCTGATATTCATATTAAAGCTGGGCCATAATTTAAATGCACGAAAATTTATCAATAATAATTTATGAAAAGTAACTAGCATTTGATAAAATAATATTTATGTAGTAAAATGCATTAAAATGATAATTTAACATTTAAAAATATAAAAAAAATGTTATTTTGAGCATAAATAATGTAATAAAATATAATTATGCACCTCATATAGGCTATTACTGCAAAATTGTGTAAAATAACTTAAAAATACAAATATAATTATATCAAATAAAGTAAAATATTCTGAAACATATATATATGGATGAAAATAATGAATTTGGATGATTAAGTCATCACGAAATAATTTAAAGGGGTAATTAATAAATATTCAAGTAAATTAATTGTGAGAAAATCAATTTTAAAGCTTTTAAATTTATAGAAAATGCTCATATGACTCTTGTAGACTAAGTAATAATGCAAAAAATGATATCTTGAAAGTATATATACTATTTGAAAAATATGAGGGAAAAATTGGGTATCAATAATAAGCATTTAAGACATGTAGACATGCGAATTTAGACTAAACACGATAACTACACATGTTGGTCTAACTCAATTAAGGTGTAACGGGCTACTACTCCGTGAAAACCCGGATTTTACAATAATTAGCCCGTGTACGCACTTGTCATCGCATACACGGCGCTCACATATCACAGAAATATCACAAGAGTACCAAAATCGTAAGTGGATTTCCCCCACACATGGTTAGGCAAGCCACTTAACTCGAACCAAGCTTAATCAATCAATAAGAATATCATTTTATCAATTTTTCGACTCTGAATGACCCAAATCTAGTCAAAAGAAATTACATACCATAAATATAACTATAAGAAACTAATCTAGTTAATGAAATTAAGATTTTAGCAAGAAATTAGAAATTTGCCCCAAAATGTTGACCCTGGCCCACGTCTCGAAATCGGGTAAAAGTTACAAAATGCGTACACCCATTTAACCATGAGTTCACTCGTACCAATATTACTCAAATATGATATCAAAATCCTGAACAAAACTCAAAATTTCAGTTGAAGAACTTTCCGACTTTTTCCCTAAATTTCTCCACCCAAATCCTTAATTAAATGATGAAATTAACTATAGATTAGTGGAATATAACCATAAATAAGTTAAGAATCATTACCCAATAGCTTCCTATGAAAATCCTTCAAATAATCGCCCAAATCCGAGCTCTCAAAGACTCAAAATGAAAATGGGATAAAACCCTCGAACTTAGACTTTTTTGCCCAGCTATTTTGCACTTGCGGGATCTTAGTCGCACATGCGACGCCGCACCTGCGGAATTTCCATCGCAGGTGCAGATTCCACATAAAGCCAAAATTTCACTTCTGGGGACCAGGGCTCGCACCTACGGGCCCGCTTCTGCAAAGGACCTTTGGCTTCTGCGACCCTGCCCCACGCCGGCCCTTTCCGCTTCTGCGGTCACATCTCCGCATTTGCGGATGCGCAGGTGTGGCTCTCCTTTCGCACCTGTGCCCCCCACCTAGCCCAAGCCAGCCTCACACATGCAGCAACACGCTTTCTTCTGTGAGTCCGCACCTGCGGTGACACCAGAACAGCAGTGCTTCAGCAATCCTTCCAACTCCCAAATTGGTCTGTTAACCACCCGGAATCCACCCGAGGCCCCTGAGACTTCAATAAAATATACCAACAAGTCCTAAAATACTATACAAACTTAGTCAATTCCTCAAATCACATCAAACGACAACAAAAACACGAATCACACTCCAATTCAAACTTAATGAACTTTGAAACATCAAACTTCTATGACCTATGCCGAAACCTATCAAATCACGTCTGATTGATCTCAAATTTTGCACACAAGTCATTATTGACATTACAGACCTACTCCAACCTTCGGAATCGGAATCTGACCCCAAAATTAAAATGTCCACTTCCGGTCAAACTTTCCAAAAAATTAACTTTCGCCATTTCAAGCCTAATTCAGTTACAGACCTTCAAAACACAATTCGAACACACTCCTAAGTCTAAAATCACCTAACAGAGCTAACGATACTGATGAAACTCAATTCTGGAGCTATCTTTACACAGTTCCAACTATGGTCAAAATTATAGAACTTAAGCTTCCGTTTTAGGGACTAAGTGTCCCAAATCACTCCGAATCGACAAGCAAAATCCCCCGGCAAGTCATACAAGCAGAAACAGATATGGAAAAAGCAATAAATAGGGAACCTGAGCTATTACTCTCAAAATGACCAGCCGATTCATTACATCTGAGTGGTGGAGTTGGGATTGGCTATGGTGATTCATGTGTTCTATGGATTTGGAGACTGGGAGTTCTCAGAAGTAGATTGTTTTCGGGTTGCAGACTGTGAATATGTGGCCAAAGTTACCTAGATGGTAGTACGTGCTACGGTTAGGTCATTGTGGACTTTTGTAGGGCCATTTATCCGGTTGGGGATGACCGAGGTTTATTTAAGGGCTCATTGGTAGGCTCAATGAGGATGTTTATTCTACACCAGGTCGTATTTATTGACTTAGCACCGTTATTGTTAAAGGGTGTGTCATTCGGTTAAAGTTGAGCTTGTTCGTGTTCTGATATATTCTATGTGTTACTCTTCTATGCTATGAAGGGTTGAGTATTGCATGATTAATTGCGTATTGGTTATGTTCATTTGGATTTTGTGTGGCATTGTTTCATTTGCTTCTCCATTGTTATGGTAATGCACTTTGGGTATTTGATGTCGATTTGCGTGTGGTTATTTATTTTGAACAGGGTGGCTTGAGGTATATAATATGGATCGGTGTTTGGATGGGGTCACACATTGCAGCAGAGTTATGTTGAGTTATGATCCTTTGTGTTAGATGCATGTGTTATGGTTCTACGGTGTGATGGGTTTTAGCATTGCGTTGTGGTAGTACTTGTTGAGTTTGCGGGGCGGTTCTCTCATTTGAATCATTTTCCATGATTGAGTACATTTGAATTGTTACTTATTGATGCAGGGATTGCACGATTTGTGGCTTATGGTTGTATTGGTGTGGCATGTCAATAGAATGATTGTGTTTGATGAGATGGGGTCACTGGACCTAGAATGGGTACTATCATACTTGATTACAATATGGATGGGGGAATAATATCGGAAGTCAGCTTAAGGTTTGGCTTTGTTTCTTATCGGACGAGAGAGGGCTCCATAACTTGTTGATCTGATAAGTGGTTACGAGTTTCTGCATGTTTATTTCATCATCGGCAGTGTACGAAGGTTTTAGAACGAGGTTTTGTTGTCGATAGGAGGTTTATTACCGGTATTGGGTTATTCTGAGAAGCTAATGTGACTGGGAGTTATTGCTATGAGTATTGGAGTTATGTGGTATATCATGTGATTGTGCCTTGGGTTAGGTTGTGTCGCCAGGCGTATATGGATTAGGGTGACATGGGATCACCCCTGGGTATGTGCATGGTAAGGTTAGAGATACGACGGCTAGGGTTCGTGAAGAAGAAGAGAGGAGTAGAGAGAGTGCAAAGGCGGCCAGTTGGGGGAATAGTCTTTAGGGTTTGGTAATGGGGATATAAGTAGAATGAGGAATTTATTATAGGTCGTTGATCATTAGAGATCAACGGCCAAGATAAAATAGGAAACTCGAAGGTCAAAGGTACTGGGTCATTTCGTTGGGCTGCTAGAGGATCAAAGAAGAGGACTGGCCTGTAATTTGGTTTGAAAAAACCCTTGTATTGGGCTAGATTTTAAATACAAGAAATTAAGGGAAACTAATTTAATAAAATAGCTAAATAAATATAAAAAGGCAACTTAATATTTTAAAACAATAGATGAAGGTTACATGAAGCTAATACAAAACAAGCTTCCTGGCTTGTTCATAAGATCTTAATGGCTCGATGCTATATGGAGGAAGCAGGGTATATATTATTGAAGATATGCAAAACCTGCAACATTTCTCTATTACAAGAATGTACCAGTTGTTGCTAGGATTCTTTCCAAAGGTAAGATGGAGTAAACTTATTTGTAACACACCAGCTACTCCAAAATGGTTGTTCATTGTAATGCTTGTTGACCATAGGAAACTTTACACAAATGATAGAATGGCTGAGTGGGGAATGAATGTGACTACTCTATGTCATTTGTGTAATTCAGGGGTTGGGTCTATATCACACTTGTTCTTCCAATGTCCTATAACAGTAGCGATTTGGACAAAGGTTCTACAATGGTTGGGTATTAGAAGGCAAGCATAAGGGTGGGAAGCGGAAATCCAGTGGGCAATGGAAAATTACAATGGTAATAGTGTTACGGCAATTATGTACAGAATATCTTTAGCTGGATCCATCTATTATGTGTGGAAAGAAAGGAATCAAATTGTGTTTCAAGAGAAGAGAATGGATGTAAATATCATAACGAAGAAAATTATCCAAGATGTATACATTAGAGGCAGTTTGAAGGTGAAGTTAGCTAGTTATTTGGACAAGTTGAACTTTTACCCTAGCTAGGTGTAGCGAACAAATGTTTGTGGAGGAACTGTCTATGCTGAGTATGTTGAGCAAGTTTCTTTTGTATTGAGCTGTAAATTCTCCCTTTGATAATAAAAGCTTTATTTACCAAAAAAATAAAAAAATTACTTTTACCCTGAATAAAAATGACAAAATGCAATTAATTGTAAAGTATATGCTATTATTGCAAAAATACGTAAATAGTTCAAAAATGCAAATGTAATTATATGAAATAAAGTAAAATGTTATAAAACATATATGTGGGTGTGAACAAATAATTTGGATGATTAAGTCATCACAAAATAATTTGAAAGAGTATTTAATAAATATTTGAATAATTTAAATGCAAGAAAAATCAATTTTAAAGCCTTAAGAATTATGAAAAATTATAGAAAATACTTATATAACTCTTGTAAATTGGTGATGGTGCAAAAAGAATATTTTGAAAATATACATGATATTTATAAAATATGAGGGCAAAATTGGGTATCAACAGGCTCAACACAGGTTGTGACATTGGGTCCCCTCTTCTTTTCATGAATCTCAGTTAGAAGCCCCCATTTTCATTAGATATCCAATTAAGTAGGAGCTCGCTACCTACCTAGCGGTACTTCCATGGCTTGCCTCTCAAGGTCATGTTTGAAAGGCAGTTGCGAGAACCTGTCTGGATTGAGTGGTCCTTTCTCGGGCAGCTACTGAAACATAGATTGGCCCGAGCTTCCCTTGGCTTACCTTCGTTACCATTACTAAGAAAAGTAAGTAGGAATTCATCCCAGATAAACTACTGATTTAGCTCTTTCATATCGAGGAACCCCATATTTCCTCTTTAAGGTTAGGCGCCCTTTGCTGGAATGAAAGAGGGGTCTTTGCCGGGACCGATGCTGGTAATTATATTCAATATTCAAAAAGTCTTAAATAGAAGCCAAATTCTCAAGCATGGTGACATCCATCGCAGGGATCTCGGTCAAAAAGCGGCCCAAGTAAAGCCAGATTTCAAAGGTAGAATGTATTGGTGGCACATCGACCTAAAATAAGAGCTCTAGTCCACGATTCCTGGATTCCAGCCTTTCAAAGGCAAAAGAAGTCTCAAGCTACAAAAGTAGGCATGTCATCGATGCTAAGAGATAAACGAGCTACCATAGATCTCTCACCGAAGAATAGCGTACTTTCCTCTTAGAATATCCCTTGAATAAGCAGATGAACCGCTTGAGCCTCCTATGTCACTGAATCCGCTACTATCTCTACAGAGCCTCAAAAGCTTATAGGATCTCTAGACTGTAGAGAAAGTCCTTATCATTGAATCACCGCATCTGTCTAAAAGAGGTGGATCATCCCAAATATTGCAAATATCACCGCAAAATGGTAGGCTAGAAACCCGTGTTTTAGTCATAATTTGTACTCTAATTACTGTATTTTACTTGTGTTTGAGCTTAAATGTTAGTGTATTACACTTATTATGTGTTTTATACCTTGCAGGAAGTGATTCCGAGTTAAAAAAATAATTTGGAACTAAATCGAATAATGTAGAGCTTTGAAGTCTAGTAAAAACCCAAGAAATTAAGTTGGAATCACGTTTGGGAGTCGAGGACAAAGTCTGAATGTAAAAAAGTGAGAAAATAAAAATTACTCTAAGAAAATTGCACTACCGCATCGCGGGGCTCATAGAGCTAGTGCAAAATTCCTACAAAGTAAAAAAAAAATCAACTCTATGAAGATCCTCACTAATGTGGCGCATGGGGTGCCACACTAGTGTATTTTTGCGATCCAAGTGTCCCGCTTCGGCTTGGAAAGGGTAGTTTCATCCGCGCCCGTTCCTACATGGTATAAATACACCAAAAACACAATTTTTAGAGTACTTTTGACCTTGTAAGCTTTGGGAAAGAATTGGAGGCTACAAGACACGGGATTTCATCATCTTTCCATCAATTCAATTCGCGAGTTAGGATTGTAACGTTAGATTGATGTTTTCTCATTGTTTAATTATACTTGTGATGACTTTATCCATGATTATGGAGTAGTTTCCCTTAAGGTTTGACAGATATGGTGTTTTGATAAATATTTTTGTATCTTTGCATTATTTTGTTTGATTTAATTCATTGATTCTCTTAAGTAATCGAAAGAGCTTGTTGAATTATTTATTAAATCAAGATAGGATAATATTCGAGCGACGTTTTCCTAAAGACTAATTCATTAACGCATGCTTGCATACTTTCACAGTGCTTAAATTAGTTCACCTCATAGAGTTAAGATTTAATCGAGAAAGGAGTCTTGACTACACATTTGAACTAATCATCGAGTGAATTCATGAGAATCATAAGAACATTAGAGTGAATTAAACTAGAGTAAGATCCCAAATAGCTATCTTGCACCTATCCTGTCAAACCCTTATTCCTCACATTGATAAGAAACCAACTCTGCGAATCTCCAATTCCTTGTTGTCAATTGTCAATTGCTTTATTTTAGTAGTTAAACGTAGCTCATAATCATTTAACTCAAGTGTTGATCCTTCCGAATATCAATTAACCCAGAAATTACTCGAACATTTTTTAAATCCAATCCTTGTAGAGACGATATGTTACTATGCTATATTTGATTAGCGAGCATCAATTTCGTGTTGTGTATTGGGCTCGTCAACCACCAGTCACCCTAAAGCATGATGCTTCGTCTTAAGGAGAAGATCATGACGTTGGTAAGAGATGGAAAGATCATCATTGACGCTAATGACACGGCCTAAGCGAACCATGCTAGTGCTAAAATTGATCACAAGAAGGGATCAATGTAATAGTCTTCTCCAAAGTTCTCTAACAAGCAAAGAGAGATCCACGAGACGTTCTTCCTCAAGATCAATCTAAAGTGCAGATGGAAGTTCATTGAATATTCAACACATCACAAGGAACTCGTTTCGTTCGAGAAATACACTACATTGTCCGTCGAATTGATGAAATCAATGAGTGATCAAGAGAAGTTGTTCCTCATGATCAATCTGAAGCGCTACTAACTCTTCTTGACGATCAAGTAAATCACAAGGAGGTCCACATCATCCTGCACTCGAGAAATACGCTACTTCAGCCCTTGAATCAAGGAAAACAAATTCGTGACAAGAATCAGGGGATACACAGAATTGTACTCACAACTTTTATTAAAAAAAGAATTTTTCTTTACATTTATTTCATGATTGTAATTATTAATTTCCGTAAACGAAATTTGTCATAAATAGTAAACTAATCAAATTAATATGACTGGTGGAATGTGGTATTGTAGCTATTGGTTGGTAAGCATGCAATCAAGTTATTGCTATCTTAGGAGCAGCTTGCTATACTCTATTAGTACCTCTCTTTGGTCTATCATAAGCAACCGAGCAAAAGTAGGTTTCTCTCTTTCTATTTACTTAATATGCAAACTCGCTCCGAGCCGAGTCAGTGTTGGGGTTGGGTTGGTTGATCGCCCAAAAAATGATTCTTATCCCATCCGTCAGGTTTGTATGTACCCATGCTCCTGTTTATTATTTTCTAGAACCTCAGGAACTATCCTTTCCGGCTGCCCCCTCCCCCCTGGCTTTGCCCTTGGGTTTGTCAACCAACCTGGCATGTTCAGACCGGGGCGCCTCGACGATGATGTAGTCGTAGTAGTCCTCTGATGGGAAATCTGTTAAGATCCGCCCATGATTCATGGAACCATTCCTTCGCGTGCCGTAGCTTAGGATTCGTGCTATTGCTATTGTTTAGGGGCGTCAAGACCGGGTTCCTACTTTTTCTTTTTAAGAAAGAAGAGGTTACTCGACAAGCGAAAGAGCTACCGAAAAAGCAGATGCTTTTATTTGAAACAAAAGTATTAGCCGAGACATACCTCCCGCTAAAGAACACTATTGACAATGAGGTCTAGGAGGCCCTAAAAAATGATAGAGCAAGAAATAAAGAAAGGATCAAAACATCACAGGAGGTCGTAACAGCAAGAAAACAACAAGATCACGTCTTCCCAAACAAAGCAACCTTCAGAAGGAGCTGCACTACAATACCTCATCTCTGGGAACAAGAAGGAACTAAGCACCCCGGCTAATAAAGAAAACCTAGAACAAAAATGGAAGCCTAAGCCATCATATCCGAAACTAAAAAATCATCAGTCGGAGAATCGTTTTTACACGGTAGGCATGGTAAAGGTAGAATGGTAATAGAAAACTACTAAATGACTTAGGGTGTGTTTGGTATGACGGAAAATATTTTTCCTTTTTGTATCCCTGACCAGCTACCCACCGCCCAACACCCCACTCGCCGCCCAACCCCCCACCCGCCGCCCTACCCCTCAAAAAAAAATTTACTTTTCTTTTTGTTTATTCATTTTTGCGTTTTCTATTTGTTCATTTTTCTGCACCACCCCCCACCCCCCGATGAAAAAAATATATATATTTTCAGTTCAGGTTTTTTTATTTTTCAGTTTACATGTTCGAAATTTTACGAGTTCCAAAGTTATGAGTTCAGAGGTTTATGTATTTGGAAGTTTTGGGGTTTAGAAATTATAGAGTTTACGGATTCGAAAGTTTAGCGGTTAAAAATTTTATGAAATTTGTGGGCTCGGAAGGTTGTTGGTTCGATAGTTTATGGCTTCATGTGTTATTGTATCTAAATTATAATTTATGAATATTCTTGAGAAGTTATTTTCCTTAATTTGCGTACTAAACACCGAAAAATGAGTAAGATTACTACTTGTGTTCCATGAAAATATTTTCTTGGAAAACATTTTCGCCGGAAAATATTTTCCATTATACCAAGCATACCCTTAGTCTTGCCTTCTTCTTCCTTTATGGAGAGAGGGCAAGAGCCCATACTTGGATAACAAATTCATACGTAAGATGCCCAGTTGGATCACTAATTCATAGATGGAGAACCTCTAGAAAGAATCTCCCTCGAAAGGAGAATAAATACCATTGTAGCTAGGCTCTGTTCTCTTGAATAGGTAAGCTCAGTACGCTAAGGAATCTTGGTCTGCTTAGGGCTCATAGGAGGTAGGACAAATAATAGTATTTCGCCGGTGAGATGAGTCTGGGAAAGCCTGACGGGCTAGAGGGTGGGATTTAGAACGGTTTATTGAGACTTCGTTATACTAAAATAGAAAGAAGTTGGTTCCTCGAAAAGGTCCTATCCTAGGCTTAGAGCTGAGCTAGACCACTACCCCTAACTTCTTTCGGAATGATTTAGAGAGCTGCGAATTAGGTTTTCAAAGTGGTGGCAAGTAGGGCAAGAAGATAAAGTCCAATCTAACCATAAGCAGATTTTTGACATCTTTCTCGTATCCGCTTTCAGGTTTGACATGACATTAGAGATCTCGTACTTAGTGACGAGTTCGAGCCCTAGAAGTATGCGAAAGAATAAGGTATGGAATAAGTCTTGTATGAGTCCTTTAATCGAGTCCCTCTTCTTTAATAGGTGCGTTCAAGTAGCATGTTTTGATTATATTTTTACGATTACGATTCCGGTATTAAATATCTCCGCCTCCCAATTCCTTTATCAAAGTCTAGTACTTATGGGCGCAAGTCAGTCTCTTCAAGTGGAAACAATCATAGTGGGTTTGGGTCTGAGGTAAGGCATCCTCTATCATTGGTAGGCAAAAAAGAGGTAAGCGAACCTGGTTGTCTTTGTTAATAAGCAAATGGGTAAGTAAGCGCAAACAGTACGAATCTCTTTCCGTATTCAAGCCTGCTCCTGATCGCTCGGACTCTTGTTGTAGTGTGAGCCTTGAAGGTACCCGAAGTTAGGCAATCAGCATGACCCGAACCGTTCCCACCCCCTAGCACCCATTCCTCTCTATCTTACCTCAAGTTCCTCGCTCGATAGGTGAAAGCATAAAATCTAGTCCAGAGAAACTAGGAAAGTAATGAACGAGAAAATGACTAGAAATTGAGGAAATTCAAACTGAAGGATTTCTCCAAAATTGTTTTGCCACATTTTTCTCCCTATTTGTTTCTTTACTGGAAAAAGAAAAAATTATCAGAGTCATACAGCTTTCTTCACCAAAGATACAGCAGCAGCAACAACAATTATTTAATAATCACAAAATCAAGCACTGAAGACCTCACACAAATATGACATAACATGTAAGAACCAAAATAAACTTGTGTCTCTGTGTGTGTGGGGGGGGGGGAGGTGGATGTCGGACCAAATTTTGGGCCCAACTTGTTCAAAATTTGTGTCCTAACAGCAGGCATTTGGATCAAGTAGGTCGGTCGGCCATCATTTTCTGCTTTTTTTTCATTTAAAGCCTATCGTAGATTCTGTTAATTGTTAGCCTCAGTTCAGAATAAATCAAAAAGCTTTTCATGCATTGAAACTTCATAAAAGGAAAAGGAAACAGAAAGATGAGCTTGAAAAAACTCAAAAGTAATCTAAAAAATGAGGTTTGATATGGCAGAAGTCATATTGCACTGCATAAGAAATATATTATGGTATTTGGTTGGTTAGTAAATAAATTTTTTCTAAAACAATTAACAATAATATCATAAATTAGATTAATTTTTGATGAACTTTTTGAGTACCATTTTGTTATTGGAGACTCTACTATGAAATTAAAAGCTAAAATATTTGTAAGAAAAATGAACTCCGTTCATAAAAGAAGGAAGTTATTTTCCCCTTTTGTGGAAAAAATATTTTCTTATAACCAAACGCCATAATATGCTGTAACGATCCAGTCAGTCATTTTAAAAGTTGTAGCCCCGTTCCCCTATTTAATGCTCATTATGTACTTTATAGTTGTTGTGTGACTTGGCGGAGCGATTAGTTTGGGCCCGGTGAGGTTTTTAGAATAAATTGGAACACTTAGTTCCAAAGTTTAAAACATAAGTTGAAAAGGTTGGTTGGATGTCGACCTATATATAAACGACCCCGAAATAAAATTTTGATGATTCTAATAGATCTGTAGGGTGATTTTGGACTTAGAATTTAAGTTTGGAAGTTTGACCGGGGAGTTGACTTTTTGATATCGGGTTCGGAATCCACTTCCGAAAATTTTCATAGCTTCGATATGTCATTTATGACTTGCGTGCAAAATTTGAGGTCAATCGGACTTGATTTGATAGGTTCTGGCATCGTTTGTAGAAATTGAAAGTTTCAAAGTTCATTAGGCTTGAATCTATGTGTGATTCGTGTTTTTAGTGTTGTTGGATGTGATTTGAAGACTTGACTAAGTCCGTATAATATTTTAGGGCTTGTTGGTATATTTGGTTGAGGTCCCGAGGGGCTCGGGCGTGTTTCAGATGGTATTCAGAGTATTTTCCTTCATTTTGGCACTGCTGGTAGCTGTTGATTTCTAGTATTTTAAACATTCTTCGCGATCGCGAAGATTGAAACACAATCGCGTAGGCTTAGTTGAGGCAGTGTTAATTATGTTCTTCGCGATCGCGTGAGGTCAACCGCGATCGCGTAGGTTGGACCAGTCCGTGCATTGCGATCGCGTAAGGTTAATTGAGGGCTGCTGAGTTTTGTGCTTCGCGATTGCGTGAAGGGGCATGCGATCACGTAGCTATGCGAGTTTGTTATTCGCGAACGCGTGAAGAAGGTCGCATTCTCGTTGAGTAACGGAACAGAAGTGGAGGTCACGTGTTTGCTCTATGTGATCGTGTGAAGAGGGTTGCGATCACGTAGAGTTGTGAACTCTATGCTTTACGATCACGTAGAGTTAATTTGGGCAGTGGAAAGATTGTGCTTCGCGATCGCGTAGAGCAAATGACTGGGCAGAGAGTTTAAGTTCTAAAAATGGGACTTCGTCCCATTTTCTATTTTTAACGATTTGGAGCTCGGATTGAAGTGATTGTTTTGGAGATTTTCAGAGAAAACATCAGGGTAAGTGTTCTTAACTCAATTTTGGTTAGATTACCCGAATCCATCACTGCTTTTAACATTTAATTGGTGATTTAAGTTGGAAAATTTTGAAAACCTTCTTGGATAGATTTGAAGATTTGAGGGCCGAATTGTTATTGGAATTTAGTCATTTTGGTATGGTTAGACTCGTGGTTGAACGGGCGTTCATATTTCGTAACTTTTGCCGGATTCCAGGGACGTGGGTCCCACAGACGAATTTTGAGTTAATTTCGGATTTTATTGAAAAATATAGTATTTTCTTATGAAATTGATTCTATAAATTTTGTTGACTATATCAAATTAATTATGACAAGATACGAGTATATCAGAGTCGTAGATTGGAGGAAAAGGTATACTACTTGGTTAAATTGGAGCAAGTCGAGGTAAGTAACTTGTTTAACCTTGTGTGGGGCTATAGGATTGGTATTGATGTGATAATTGTAATGTGATGAAAGTTGTGTACACGAGGTGACGAGTGTGTACACGGGCTAAATGTGAAAGATTATATTTTAAAATTGTGTAGATCACTGTTGCATATTAATTAAATTTTTAAATCTTGTTATATTCTCTATCATTGATTTAATTTATATACTTTAAATTTGCTTGACCTTCTCCTGCTAATTGTTTTTACCTGTTAGCTAAAACTTGGTTTCTTTTATTTGGTGTATTATTTGAAGGTGGAATTTCTTAAATTTGAAATATTATTAAAAATTAAGTATTTTACCTTTAAAATTTTGATATTTGAAACAAGGTAGTAAATTTGTAAATTATTATATTTGTTGAATATTTTGTGAGATTTTTGTACTAATTGTGATGGAGCCGTGAGCTCTTTATTGTGGAAAAATATTATCGTGAATTATTTTGGCATGAGCCGTGAGCTCTTTATTATGGAAAAATATTGTTGTTGATTTATTTTGGCAAATTGAAATATTTGGGCACTTGAGATATTGATACGCATGCGGTGGTATAAGGTTTGGGTGTTGAAAAGCATACAGTGAGATAAGGGTGGCTTGATACGCGTGGCTAGTAGGAAAAACTACTAGAAGTCATGTGGTATTATAAGGGTGGCTAAAACGTGGGATGCTATTTCGGGAAAAAAAGTTTTCTTTAAAATTTAATGTGAAGGCTCCCGCGGTGATATAAGAAAATGAGATATTGTGAATTTATTTATGATTTGGGATTACGAGGCGGTACCTCGAGAGTGCCCTTGTTGATATTGATTTATGGCCGCAGTTGCCTATGATTATTGTTGTGATTTTCTTAAGGTTGAAAAGAATTCTATTTTGTTTCTACGAGGTATTAATTGCCATTATTTGGTGTAATTATGGTGACATATTACTTGATTCTTTTCCATTATTATTTTATCTTATTATATTGTTAAATATTTTACCATGCCATTATTTATTTTCCACTAGGCCTGACTTGACCTCGTTACTACTCTACCGAGGTTAGGCTTGGCACTTATTGGGTACCGTTGTGGTGTACTCATACTACGTTTCTGCACATCCTTTTGTACAGATCCAGGTACATCTTACCAGCCCAGACATCAGTGAGTTACTTGTGTACGGAGACTTTGAGGTATATCTGCCAGCGCTCGCAGACTCCGGAGTCCCCTTCTATCATTATCATGTTGCTTCTTTATTTTCTTTAAAACATTGATACATAGAGACATTGAGGACAAATTCTTAGAAGCTTGTGACTTATTTCTACCGGGTTTTGGGAGTTATAATTATTTGAATTGTAGTTTATTTATTTCATATATTTATTATTATTCCGCATTGATAGGCTTACCTAGTCTTAGAGACTAGGTGCCATCACGACCTCCTACGGAGGAAATTTAGGGTCGTGACAAGTTGGTATCAGAGCTCTAGGTTCATAGGTGTTATTAGTCACAAGCAGGTTTAGTAGAGTCTTGCGGATCAGTACAGAGACGTCTGTACTTATCTTCGGGAGGCTATGAGACTGTTAGGAAAATATCCACTTCTTTGATTCCTTATCGTGCGCAATTGTTGACTTCAAAGTTGTAAACCATTATCTTTCTATTCTCTCACAGATGGTGAGGACACGCACAACTGGATCCGATGATCAGACACTCGCCCCCCTGTTAGAGCCGCAAGAGGCCGGGGTCGGGGCAGAGGCTGAGCCAGAGGCTGAGGAAGACCACATGGTGCAGCCAGAGCACTTACACGAGCTGCTGCACCAGAGCCACCAGTAGATCCAGTTGGAGAGCAGGCACCTGAGACGCCTGTTACTACTCCTAGACTTCAGGAGACTCTTGCCCAGCTTTTGAGCATGTTTGGCGCTCTAGCTCAGACAGGGTTAATTTCACTTGCTCCTGCCACATATCAGACCAGGGGAGGAGCACAGACTCCCGCCACCAGTACTCCAAAGTCACGGGCCCAAGTTGACCATGCCCCAGAGGTTATACTAGTGCAACCAATTGTCCCAGTTCGGCCTGAGATTTGGACATCAGTTTCAGAGGGGGAGCAGCTCAGGCTCGAGAGGTACAAGAAGTACCACCCTCCCACTTTCAGTGGTTTAGCTTAAGAGGATGCTCAAGGTTTTCTGGAGGAATGTCACTGTATCCTTCGTACTATGGGTATTGTGGATTCCAGTGGAGTTTCTTTCACGACATTCCATTTTAGAAGAGCAACCTACCAGTGGTGGCGGGCATATGAGTTGGATAGTCCCGATGAGGCATCTTCACTCACTTGGACTCAATTTTCAGATATGTTCTTAAGGGAGTATGTTCCTCAGAGTCTTAGAGATGAATGGCGCACAGAGTTTGAGCAGCTGCGCCAGGGTTCTATGACCGTGTCAGCGTATGTGGTCTGATTTACTGAGTTGGCTAGGAATACACCAGCCATAATTGTTACTGTTCGAGAGCGGGTTCGCAGATTTATTGAGGGTCTCCACCCTAGTACCAGATTCAATATAGCCCGAGATCTAGAGGTGGACATCACATACTAACAGGTAATGTCAATTGCTAGGAGATTGGAAGGTATGCAGACGCGGGAGAGGGAAAAGAGGAAAGCTAAGAGACCCCGAGATTATGGCACACATAATAATTCTCATGCCCCAGTTGCAGCCTGTCATGGTAGAGGTTATGTGAGCCGTCCTATTTATTCAGCACTTCCAGCTTCCAGTGGTATTCCAGATACTCCCAGACCTTAGGTTCCATATTATGCACCGCCAGTGTCTACTGTACCTCCTGTACGGGGTGCTTTCAGCGGGCAATCTAGTCGATCAGGCCCGAGCCATTCCCTGCAGCCACGTCCTCCGAGGGCTTGTTTTGAGTGTAGTGATACTCGTCATATCATGAGAGATTGCCCCAAATTTTGGAGTGGTGCACCTCCACATATTTCTCAGGCCCCACCTATTCCACAGGGCCCTCAGGTTTCTCAGGCCATGATTACTTCACCAGTTGCCACTCCACCTACACAGCCAGCCAGCGGTGGAGGTCGGATAGGTAGAGGTCGCCCTAGAGGGGGAGGCCATGCCGGATATTATTCCCTTCCTGCTAGGACAGAGGTCGTTGCATCTGATTCTGTTATCACATGTATTATTCCGGTCTGTCATAGAGATACATCAGTCTTATTTAATCCAGGCTCCACTTATTCTTATGTGTCATCTTATCTTACCCCGTATTTGGGCGTATTTCGTAATTCCTTGAGTTTTTATTTTTATGTATCTACACCCGTGGGTGAATCTATTATTATGGACTGCGTGTATCGGTCGTGTTTAATTGTTATGAATGGTTTTAAGATCAGAGTTGATTTATTGTTGCTCAGTATGGTGGATTTCGATATTATTTTGGGCATGGATTGGTTATCGCCCTATCACGCTATTCTTGATTGTTATGCCAAGACGGTGACGTTGGCTATGCCAGGTCTACCGCGGCTACAATGGAGAGGAACCTCAGATCATGTTCCTAGCACGGTTGTTTCATTTCTTAAAACTCAACGAATGGCTGAGAAGAGGCGTGATGCCTATCTGGCCTATGTGAGAGAACCGTGGAGTCAGTTCCGTGGAGTCAGTTCCTGTAGTAATGGATTTTTCTGATGTATTTCCAGCAGATCTTCCGGGTATACCACCCGACAGGGATATTGACTTTGGCATTGATTTGTTATCGGGCACTCAGCCAATTTCTATTCCACCTTATCGTATAGCCCTAATAGAGTTGAAAGAATTAAAAGAACAGTTATAGAAGTTGCTTGATAAGGGCTTTATTCGGCCTAGTGTATCGCCTTGGGGTGTTCCTATCTTATTTGTAAAGAAGAAGGATGGTTCTATGCGGATGTGTATTGATTATCGCCAGCTGAACAAGGTTACAGTGAAGAACAAGTATCCATTTCCACATATTGATGACCTATTTAATCAGCTTCAGGGTGCCAGAGTGTTCTCTAAGATCGACTTGCATTCAGGCTATCATCAGTTGAAGATTCGGGAACCAGATATCCCGAAGACTGCTTTTAGAACTCGGTATGGTCATTATGAGTTCCTTGTAATGTCATTTGGGCTAGCCAACGCTCCAACAACATTTATTCACTTAATGAATAGTGTATTTTAGTCCTATCTTGATTCTTTCATCATTGTATTTATTGACGACATTCTAGTGTACTCCCGGAGTCGGGAAGATCATGAAAAACACCTGAGGACTGTGCTTCAGACTTTGAGAGAAAAGAAGTTATATGCAAAATTTTCAAAGTGTGAATTTTGGCTTGATTCAGTGGGATTTATGGGTCATATAGTTTCGTGCGAGTTGATCAAGGTAGATCCGAAGAAGATTGAAGCAGTGCGTAGTTGGTCCAGACCGTCCTCAGCTACAGAGATTCGGAGTTTCCTTGGTTTGACAGGGTATTATCGCCAATTTGTAGAGGGTTTCTCTTCTATTGATGCACCTATGACCAAATTGACCCAAAAGGGTGCTCCGTTCAGGTGGACCGAGGAATGTGAGGAGAGCTTCCAAAAGCTCAAGACAGCTTTGACTACAGCCCCAGTGTTGGTATTACCTACGGGTTCAGGGTCTTATTCTGTGTATTGTGATGCATCGTGTATTGGTCTCGACGCAGTGTTGATGCAAGATGATAGGGTGATTGCCTACGCGTCCAGATAGCTAAAGGTACATAAGAAGAATTATTCAGTCCACGACCTTGAGTGAGAAGTTATTGTTCATGCCTTGAAGATTTGGCGGCATTATTTGTACGATGTCCATTGTGAGGTCTACACCAATCACTGGAGTCTACAACATCTGTTTAAACAGAAGGATCTTAATTTGCGATAGAAGAGATGGTTGGAGTTGCTTAAGGATTATGATATCACCATTATCTATCATCCCGGGAAGGCCAATGTAGTGGTCGATGCCTTGAGTCATAAGGCGGAGAGTTTGGGCAGCTTAGCACATTTACCGGTAGCGGAGAGGCCTTTAGCCTTGGTTGTTCAGGCCTTGGCCAACCAGTTTGTTAGATTGGATATTTTTGAGCCGGGCCGAGTTTTGGATTGTGTGGTTTCCCAGTCTTCTCTGTATGATCGTTGCAGGGAGCGTCATTATGATGACTCCCATATGCTTGTCCTTAAGGACACAGTTCAGCACGGTTATGCCAAGGAAGTCATTATTGGAGATGACGATGTATTACGGATGCAGGGCAGGCTATATGTGCTTAATATAGATGGTTTGCATGAGTTGATTCTCCAGGAGGCTCACAGTTCGCGGTACTCCATTCATCCGGGTATTGCAAAGATGTATCAGGACTTGAGACAACACTATTGGTGGAGGCGGATGAAGAAAGACATAGTGGAGTATGTAGCTCGGTGTCTAAATTATCAACATGTGAAATATGAGCATTATCGACCGGGTGGATTTCTTCAGAAGTTAGAGATTCCAGAATGGAAATGAGAGCAGATCACTATGGATTTCATTGTTGGGCTCCCACAAACTCAGAGGATGTTCGATGTAGTTTGGGTGATTGTGGTTAGATTAACCAAGTCAGCTCATTTCGTTCCTGTGATGACTACCTACTCTTCCAAGCAGTTGGCTAGAATCTTCATTCGCGAGATTGTCAGACTTCACGGCATACCGGTATCTATCATCTCTGACCAGGGTACGCAGTTTACATCATGGTTATGGAGGGCAGAACAACGTGAGTTGGGTACTCGAGTAGAGTTGACTACAACATTTCACGCTCAGACGGATGGACAATCCTAACGCGATATTCAGAAATTGGAGGATATGCTTCGTGCATGTGTGATAGATTTTGGGGGTGCTTGGGACCAATTCTTACCACTTGCGGTGTTTTATTACAACAATAGTTATCAGTCGAGCATTTAGATGGCTCCGTAGGCGGTGCCAATCTCCAGTGGGTTGGTTCAAACTGGATGAGGCTAGGCTATTGGGTACAGACTTGGTTTAGGATGCCTTGGAAAAGGTTAAATTGATTTAGGATCGACTTTGTACAACCCAATCTAGACAGAAGAGTTATGCGGATCGGAAGGTTCGTGATGTTTCATTCATGGTTGGTGAGCGGGTCTTGCTCCGAGTTTTGCCTATGAAGGGAGTGATGAGGTTCGGGAAGAAGGGCAAGTTGAGCCCTAGGTATATTAGGCCTTTTGAGATTCTTGAAAGAGTTGGAGAGGTGTCTTACATACTTGCACTACCACCTAGTCTCTATGTAGTTCATCCGGTATTCCATGTTTCTATGCTCCAGAAGTATAACGGCGATCCGTCTCATGTATTAGACTTCAGTTCGGTTCAGTTGGACAAGGATCTATCTTATGTTGAGGAACCAATGCCTATTTTAGATAGGCAGGTTCGAAAGCTGAGGTCAAAGAACATTGCTTCCGGGAATGTTCAGTGGAGGGGTCATCCGGTCGAGGAGGCGACTTGGGAGACCGAGCATGATATACGCAATTGTTATCCTCGTCTTTTCACTACTCCAAGTATAATTCTAAATTCGCTCAAGGGCAAATGTTTGTTTAATATGGGGAGGATGTAACAAACTGGCCAGTCATTTTAAAAGATGTAGCCCCGTTCCCCTATTTAATGCTCATTCTGTACTTTATAGTTGTTATGTGACTTGACGGGGTGATTAGTTTGGGTCCGATGAGGTTTTTAGAATAAATTGAAACACTTTGTTCCAAAGTTTAAAACTTAAGTTGAAAGGGTTGGCTGGATGTCGACCTATGTGTAAACGACCCCGGAATAAAATTTTGATGATTCCAACAGCTTTGTAGGGTGATTTTGGACTTAGGAGTGTGTTCGTAATTTTATTCGGAAGTCCGAGTTAAATTAGGCTTGAAATGGCTAAAATATGAATTTAAGTTCGGAAGTTTGACTTGGGAGTTGACTTTTTGATATCGGAGTCGGAATCCAGTTCCGAACATTTTCATAGCTTCGATATGTCATTTATAACTTGCGTGCAAAATTTTAGGTCAATCGGACTTGATTTGATAGGTTCCGGCGTCGTTTGTAGAAATTGAAAGTTTCAAAGTTCATTAGGCTTGAATCTATGTGTGATTCATGTTTTTAGTGTTATTGGATGTGATTTGAAGACTCTACTAAGTCTGTATGATATTTTAGGACTTGTTGGTATATTTGGTTGAGGTCCCGAGGGGCTCGGGCATGTTTCGGATGGTATTCAGGGCATTTTCTTTCATTTTGGCACTGCTTGTAGATGCTGATTTCTGGTATTTTACACCTTCTCCGCGATCGCGAAGATTAGGACGCGATCGCGTAGGCTTAGTTGAGACAGTGTTAATTTTGTTCTTCGTGATCGCGTGAGGTCAACCGCGATCGCGTAGGTTCGGCCAGGCTGTGCATCGCGATCGCATGGCATTGTTTGCGATCACGTAAGGTTAATTGAGGGCATCTGAGTTTTGTGCTTCGCGATCACGTGATGCGGGATGCGATCGCGTAGCTATACGAGTTTGTTATTTGCGAATGCGTGAAGAAGTTCGCCTTCGCGTAGAGTAATGGAGCAGAAGTGGAGGTCACGCGTTTGCTCTATGCGATCGCGTGTAGAGGGTTGCGATCGCGTAGACCTGGGAACTCTGTACTTTGTGATCGCGTGGGGATATCCGCGATCGCGGAGAGTTAAATTGGGGAGTGAAAAGATTGTGTTTCACGATCGCGTAGAGCAAATGACTGGGCAGAGAGTTTAAGTTCTGTTTTTTCATTTTAACGATTTGGAGCTCGGATTGAAGCGATTGTTTTGGAGATTTTCAGAGAAAATATCGAGGTAAATGTTCTTAACTCAATTTTGGTTTGATTACCCGAATCCATCACTGCTTTTAACATTTAATTGGTGATTTAAGTTGGAAAATTTTGAAAACCCTCTTGGATAGAGTTTAGGATTTAAGGGTCGAATTGTTATTGGAATTTAGTCATTTTGGTATGGTTAGACTCGTGGTTGAACATGTGTTCATATTTCATAACTTTCGCACGATTCCGGGACGTGGGTCGCACAAGCAATTTTTGAGTTAATTTTGGATTTTATTGAAAAATGTAGTATTTTCTTATGGAATTGATTCTATAATTTTTGTTGACTATATCGAATTAATTATGACTAGATACGAGTCGATCGGAGTCGTAAAGTCGAGGAAAAAACATACTACTAGGTTAAATTGGAGCAAGTCGAGGTAAGTGACTTGTCTAACCTTGTGTGGGGAAAATTTCCCCTAGGATTGGTATTGGAATGTGTTGAAAGTCGTGTACACGTGGTGACGAGTGTGTACACGGGCTAAATGTGAAAGATTATGTTTTTAAATTGTGTAGATCACTGTTGCATATTAATTAAATTATTAAATCTTGTTATATTCTCCATCATTGATTTGATTTATATACTTTTAATTTGCTTGACCTTCTCCTGCTAATTGTTTTTACCTGTTAGCTGAAACTTGGTTTCTTTTATTTGGTGTATTATTTGAAGGTGGAATTTTTAAAATTTTAATTATTATTAAAATGAAGTATTTTACCTTTAAAATTTTGATATTTAAAACAAGGTAGTAAATTTGTGAATTATTATATTTATATTTTGTGAGATTTTCGTACTAATTGTGATGGAGTCGTGAGCTCTTTATTATGAAAAAATATTATCGTGCATTATTTTGGCATGAGCCGTGATCTCTTTATTATGAAAAAATATTGTTGTCGATTTATTTTGGCAAATTAAAATATTTGGGCACTTGAGGTGCAAGTTGTGGTATATTGTGATACTAATACACATGTGGTGGTATAAGGTTTGGGTATTGAAATGCATGCGGTGAGATAAGGGTGGCTTGATACGCGTGGCTAGTAGGGGAAACTGTTAGAAGTCATGTGGTGTGATAAGGGTGGCTAAAACGCGAGATGTTATTTTGGGAAAAAAATATTTTCTTTAAAATTAAATGTGAAGGCTCCCGCGATGATATAAGGAAATGAGATATTGTGAATTTATTTATGATTTGGGACTACGAGGCGGTACCTCGGGAGTGCCCTTGTTGATATTGATTTATGATCGTAGTTGCCTATGATTATTGCTGTGATTTTCTTTAAGTTGAAAAGAATTATGTTTTGTTTCTACGAGGTATTAATTGCCATTATTTGGTGTAATTATGGTGACATATTACTTGATTTTTTTCCATTATTCTTTTATCTTATTATATTGTTAAATATTTTACCATGCCATTATTTATTTTCCACTAGACCTGACTTGACCTCGTCACTACTCTATCGAGATTAGGCTTGACACTTACTGGGTACCGCTGTGGTGTACTCATACTACGCTTATGCACATCTTTTTGTGCATATCCAGGTACATCTTACCAGCCCAGACATCAGTGAGTTACCTGTATATGGAGACTTCGAGATATATCTGTCAGCGCCAAAGGCAGACCTACCTTGGAGGTAGGGAGTCACCGGAACCCATTAGCCTTGGCAAAAATACTAAAAAAATATTTTATGCACATTTGTATATACACTGGGGATCCCTCAAATAATTTACCTGGCCCCCTTAAGTAATAAAAGCCGGATAGAAGTGCTTGTTTTGTAGCCTGCTCAAGAACTTCAGTTAGTTGATGGACCCAGGTTCGAAACTTAACTCATGCACCTCACTCCTTCCCTTTTATCTTTTTTAATTCAACGATTGTTACTTAGTACTAATCTACTTTTTTTATTTTATCTTTTCTGATTTCTTTAATGCTTGTACTAATACTCAACCTAAATTTTTAACCTTTTAAAAAAACCCTCGCTCACCCCTTCCTCACTCCTTCCCTTTATCTTTTTAAATTCAATGATTGTTTACTTAGTACTAATCTACTACTTTTTTTATTTTATCTTTTCTGATTTCTTTAATGCTTGTACCAATACAACATAAAACAACAACAACAATACAGTATAATCCCACTAGTGGGGTCTGGGGAGGGTAGTGTATACGAATCAGCGACGGTGACTCAGTTTGAGACTCTTCTCAGCTGAAACATACCCTTAGTAAGTTTTTTTTCTTTTGAAGATATTAACTTAGCAAAATAATCTGCTATCGAACTTTTGCTTTCTGCAAAGAGCCGAGTTAAAAGAGAACGCCAAATTAATGTCGTAGCTAGTAGGCATTTAAAAATTGAGTGCTAATGTTAATTTGAAATATTCTTTCAGTGAAGTGTTTGTCTTCAAACAAAATTGTGTTTGGAAATTAGTATAAAAGCAGAACTTCGAATTAGGATATCTTTTATAGGACTAGGGTGAAATTTCGAACTTGTTTAATTTAATTAATACTTGTTCCCATAGTAGTTAGGTTAAGTAGTAAGCCTTAAAATCTTATTATAACTTGAACATTGGAACTATTTTTATTAACAAAGTAGTAAGCATTAAAATCTTATTATAACTTGAACATTGGAACTGTTTTTATTAATATAGTGTATAGTATAATAATATTCATTTCTTACAAATGGATTTTGGTCATGGGATAACTTTGTTGTCCACTTGGTAACAATATGGTATATACGTATATAAGTAATGATATTTAATAAAATTAAAGTTTGTATTTTGCTGATAATTTATCATAATTATATGTATTTATACTATGTATTGACTCCCCCTTAATTTTCTGATATGCTTACTTTTATATATTTGGAAACCCCTTAACGAAAATTATGGATCCGCCATTGGCCAGTAATTGGTACGGTTAATATAATAGTGCCCCCGTAATGCTCAAATCCTGGGTCCGCCTCTGGGCAGCGCCCGCAAACTCCGGAGTCCCCTTCTATTATTATCATGTTGCTTCTTTATTTTCTTTAAAACCTTGATACATAGAGACATTGAAGATAAATTGTTAGAAGCTTGTGACTTATTTCTACCGGGTTTTAGGAGTTGTAATTATTTGAATTGTAATTTATTTATTTCATATATTTATTATTATTCCGCATTGATAGGCTTACCTAGTCTTAGAGACTAGGTGCCATCACTACCTTCTACGGAGGTAATTTGGGTCGTGACATATGTCTTTCTCATAATAAATATTTTCCTGAAAATGATTTTTGTTTCCCATATCAAACACACCACATGAAGCTCCTTTAATCAAAGATAATATTTCAGGACAAGGATAATTTGGTGATTATATGATCCATTACAAGTATTTAGTTATGTGGTCCCTTTTGATAGGAGATATCTATGTGTGTAAATTCATTTTGTGATTCATTATAATATTTGTTACTTTTATGTCAATCTTTCAGGATATTTTTATTTTTACGGTAAGCGATCTGAAAAATAAAAATTAAAAGCACTTTACTTTTATCCAAATTACAAGGTGTTATGTTGAACGCTTTCTTCTCTTTATGTTAAGACGTCGGAAATAATGCAGTAATATAAGCACATAAGATTTTTATATTGGTGCCGTTTTCTCATAGGATATTGAATTAAATTTTTGTACTCCGACAATATAAGAATTATTAAATTAATAAGTTACCTAAAAGATGATAATATATATATAACTCTATTTGAAGATGCATGAGAAGTAAATGTATAATTTGGGAGTTAAAGGATGATGAAGATTCATGTTGTGCTTTTTGTGTATAACCAAAATTTCATAGGTACTGGAATTATAACCTTTTTTTTTCCTTTTCCCTTTTCTTTCACTATTTAACAATTCTATATATCATAAATCAAGTGCTTGCTATGGTTTTGTGAATCTATTCCCTTCACACTTTTCGAGTCTGCTTCAATACATGGGTTTATGGTGTAACCTACATATGAGATTTGCGAGAAGAAAAAATGGTACTCCCTCCTATTCAATTTAGATTAGGTAGTTTGACTCAGTACGGAATTTTTTTTAAAAAAAACTTTTGAAACTTGTGGCCTTAAAAGCTTAAGGGGTAAAAGCTTTGTGGGACCATAACATTTGTGTGATTATAAAATCTTTTCATTAAAGATAAAATGGGTAAAATAAAGAATTTAAAGTTGAGTTATTTTCAAATTTAGAAATATGTCATTTATTTTGGAACAGACTAAAAAGGAAAGTATCTCATCTAATTTGAAACGGAGGAAGTAAGAAAAAGGAAAAGGGAATTCTTGGAAATAAATAGAATAAAAACTGACATGCAAAAAGGGGCTAAAAGCATTCATTTGACAGAATTAGTTACTTATTTAGCAAACTTGGAAGAATTGTTAATTTTCAAAGTACTATTAGATGGCCAAAAATAAATCTAATCCTATACTTTAGTGTTGACTCGATGGCGTGTCATGTATCTTAAGCCAAAAGTTACATTATCTTTTTTCTTCTTTCTTTGGTTTTTTCTTTTCGTTCATTCTTTTAATCTAATTCATTCATGTTAAAATTTAAGTCATGTCTCTTAGACTAAGAATCACAACTGCTACATATTCGTAAGGATCAAAAGGTCCAACCAATTAAAGAGAAAAAGAAAAAGAAATGTAAATAAACGTTTGCTCTTCGTTATATTCTCTGGTGCTGAAAAAAGAGTTGAATTAAAAAATTTTAACCTGTGGGTAAAAAAAAGGTGACACTTTGCACAAACTCATCGTTTAGGATTTCCTTCTAAGGCTTTCTAACAGCTCCCTACTGGCAAATATGTTGATGTTTTCAACTTTTATCCACAGGGATCGAAGTACTTTCTCCACTAATAAGAATATACAATTTTGATAGTAAGTTTGGATGTTAAGGTAAGATTATTTTTATCCTTCCAAAATTGTTAATATAAGATTGGTATTTGTTGGTACAAATTTATTGTAACGACTCGACTTGTCGTTTTAAGAATTAATGCCCCCTTTAACGACTTAAAGTCTTGAGCAGCTTCGTATTATGTGTATTGACTTGGGTGCGCGGTTGAATTCAGTTACCGAATGATTCAGGGTGATTTGGGACACTTGGTCCCTAAAACGGAAGCTTAAGTCTTAGGATTTTGACCATAGTCGGAAATGTATGAAGACGACTCCGGAATGGAGTTCCGTCAGTTCCGTCAGCTCCGTTGGGTGATTTTGGACTTAGGAGTGTGTCCGAAAAATTATTTGGAGGTCCGTAGTGGAATTAAGCTTGAAATGGCGAAAGTCGAATGTTTGGAAAGTTTTACCGGGGGGTTGACTTTGTGATATCGGGGCCGAAATCCGATTCTGGAATTAGAATAGCTTCGTTATGTCAATTATGACTTGGGGTGCAAAATTTGAAGTCATTCCAAATTAATTTGATGTGTTTCGGCACAAGATATAGAATTTAAAATTTCAAAAGTTCATTAGGCTTGAATTAGGGTATGATTCGTGGCTTTGATGTTGTTTAATGTGATTTGAGGCCTCGAGCAGGTTCGTGTTATGTATTGGGACTGGTTGGTACGATTGGACGGGGTCCTGGGTGCCTCGGGTTTGATTCGGGGTAGTTCCAGACCAAGTTTGGGTGTTTTGATGCTGCTGGTTCTGGTGTTGTTCTTCGCGTTCGCGAGGAGCCTCTCGCGTTCGTGAAAAAGGATTTTGCTGTTAGGACTTTGTTCTTCGCGTTTGCGAAGAAGGAAATTTTGTTGTTCGTCATCTGACTTTAGAGGCTCATATCTCGCAATCTATAAGGAATTTGGAGATGATCCAAAGATGAAAATTGTAGCTCTTGGTGTCTAGTTTTCAGAAAGGTTAACCATTTATCATTTGAATTTGTGTACAAAACGTTATGGTGGATACACTATAGGCTGTCCGGGAAGAGTTGGAAATCTTTGTTGCATAGGGCTGACTTTGGAAGCTTATATCTCGTAATCTATAAGGAATTAGGAGATGAAAAACAAATGCAAGTTATAGCCCTTGGAGTCTAGTTTTAAGAAAGTCAAACCATTCATCATTTGGAAGTTTGTACAAAAAGTTATGACCATTATACTAAAGGCTTTCTCAGAAGAGTTTGAAAATGACTTTTGAAGAATATTTTCATCGCGAACACGAGGGGAGTCTCGCGAACGCGAAGAACAAACCCCTGGGCAGCAGAATAAAGTCCAAACTCGTCTCATTCTTCCATTTTTGGACCAAGGAAGCTCGGGTGAGGCGATTTTTTGAGAGTTTTTCAAGGAAAATATTGGGGTAAGAATTCCTAACTTGATTTTGGTTAAATTACATGAATCTATTATTGTTTTTATCACTAATGTAGTGAATTGGGTTGAAAATGGTAGAAATACTCTAGACTTTAATTTAAGATTTGAAGGGCGATTTGTTATTGGAGGTTGATTTATTATTGGAATTCGATAAAATTGGTATGGTTGAACACGTATCGGAATGGGTGTTCAAATTTTATGAAAATTATGTCGGGTACGAGAGGCGGGTTCCACGTTGACTTATGTTGACTTTTTGGAATAAATTTTTAAGTCGACGTATTATTATCCGGAATTGTTTCCGATGAATTTTAATGAAGTTATACAATTAATTTGGATAGATTTAGGCGGTCTGGAGGTGAATTCAAGAAAGAATGTGATTTTGGAATATCGGCATAACTTCAAAAAGGTAAGTATCTTGCTTAACCTCGAGTGGGAGAATTACCCCTTAGGCATCGAGTCTTATGTGCCATTTATAAAATGTGAAAAGCCGAATACGCGAGGTGACAAGTAAGTACTCAGGCTTATATGTGCAAATTTTCTTGGTTTAAAGTTTTAGGCATTCTTATGTATTAAATTAGATAATTGTTGGCATTAGTAAATTCTTGAATTATCACGTCTCGTTCCTTGTTTTTCAAATTTATATTTTATATAATAAATTTAGTGTTATTGTCACTTGAATTTTACGTGAATTCTGTGTGTTTATTGATTTGATATTTTCTTGGAATTAAATCCATGATGGAACCCTTATCTGCAAAATATTTATTAATTAGTTTAAATTGAGGAGTTAATATAATTATCAAGAATTTGGATTAATGAAGGCGTTGCCCTATACTGAGTATTTTTCACCTCTGTTGATTGTTTTGAGGTTTATTATACGTTGTGTGGAGCCTTGGGCTATTTGTTGACAAATTTATTGATTCTGCTACATATTTGGAATTTGGTTGTGGTCAGTGGAAATTGCGATATGAATTGTTGTATTGTGTTATGGTTTAAACACTCTCCTTAATGTTATTTATGCTTCTTACCTTTCTTGTTAATGATATACATGTGCTTGGTAAGGAAGAGTGTAAAGCACGAAGGGTGATGTCATGCTATTTGAGAGTGTAAAGCACGAAGGGTGATACCGTGCCATTTGAGAGTGTAAAGCACGAAGGGTGATGCTGTACCATTGAGAGTGTAAAGCACGAAGGGTGATGCCGTGCTATTTCATTTATATTATCAGGTGAGGATGAGAATAAAACCACGAAGGGTGATGTCGTGCAATTATTTTTATGTTATCATATATTCATGGCACGAAGGGTGTTTTCGTGCAGGCGAGGATGAGAGACATACATTATATTGTGATATCATTTTGTTGTGTATACATTCATGACTTTATCTTGAGATGTTATCGTGCACCTATATTTTCTATGTGACTTGTAGTCGTTGTTGCTTCATGTGTGCCTCCACTTTATTTCTTTTATTGTTATTGGCATTTCTCCCACCTAGTTGGTACTATTATTTGTATGCACAATGAGTATTATATGTATGCACAGTGAGGAAGATATAAATGCACGAAGGGTGTTGCCGTGCCAATTGATTTGAATCAAATATATATATATTGGGTGAGAATGAGCTAAGTGCACGAAGGTATTGCCGTGCCATTTGATGTGATATGTTGAATGTATTCCTCACGCCAGGAAAGTTAAATGAGGCGTCACATGGTGACTTTTATTCGAAAGAATTATATTAGAAAGATATTTATTTGAAAGAATTATATTATAAAGATATTTACTTGAGAGAAGTATATTTGAAAGATATTTATTCGAAAGAATTATATTAGAAAGATATTTATTTGAAATAATTATATTATAAAGATATTTACTTGAAAGAAGTATATTTGAAAGATATTTACTTGAAAGAATTATATTCGAAAGGTATTTACTTGAAAGAATTATATTTGAAAGATATTTACTTGAAAGAATTACATTCGAAAGATATTTACTTGAAAGAATTATATTCGAAAGATATTTACTTGAAAGAATTATATTTATTGAAAATGATTATATTCCAGAGATTTTTAAGGAATAACTTAGATAAAAGATGTATATTCTGAAGGACCTGATTAATTGGCTGTACCTGTGTTTATTACTCGTTTGAGCAATATTTATGGTGTTCCTGTTACCTTGTTGTTTAAATCACTAGTTGATTGATGTTGCTATTACTGCTATTTGTTTTCTATTATTTTTGCTTGGTATATTGCACAGGTTATTACACTAGTGAGTGTCTTGACTGTACCTCGTCTCTACTCCATTGAGGTTAGTCTTGATACTTGCTGGGTACCGATCGTGGTGTACTCATACTACACTTCTGCACATTTTTGGGCAGAACCAGGTATTGGAGATATCGGACTTGAGCAGAGTTAAAAGCGGGATCGTAAGGATTCAAGGTAGAGCTGCTTGGTCGTCGTAGTCCCTTGGAGTCTTTTCATTTCATTGTACTGTTAATTTTTAATCAAACAGTATTGTATATTCGGTCCTCGTGATCATTCCATGTATTCAGTTAGAGTTCATGACTCAGTACTACCAGTCTTGGGAGGTTGTACATTCATATTGTTGCGTTGTTAGTTTTGATTATTTATTTAATAAAAAAAATGGCTTCAAAATGTGATAGAAATCGGCTTACCCAGTCAAAGAGACTAGGTGCCATCACGACGCTTGTGGTGGGATTTTGGGTCGTGACAAGTTGGTATCAGAGCCCTAGGTTCATAGGTTCTACGAGTTACGAACGAGTTTAGTAGAGTATTGCGGATTGGTACGGAGACGTCTGTACTTATCTTCGAGAGGCTATAAAGCTAGTAGGAAGAATTCACTTCTTTCATTCCTTATCGTGCAACATTTATTCACCTTAAAGCATATCTTATGTTCTTTTGCATCCACTCGTGTATGAAATTGCGCACTCGGTATCAACTATGCGCCAACGGTTTATGATACTACTGAGTGGTTATAAGGGCGCCGGGGTTGTTCAACCATTATTACAACGTGTCATCCAGATCGAGGATGCGGAAGTATTTAGAGATCATTCAGTTATGCACATAGGGGTGCAACAAGTTCTGACATCCGGTTAATAAGTATGATCTTAAGAAGGTTTAATTAATTGCCTAATCATCACAATTGCGGTAGGGTCACGAGGTGGATGTAGATCTGAAATAGTTGGTGGTATTAGAGACTATGTAGTTCGTATGAGATTTTTATTTAGCGAAGGGAACATACGCATCCAAGGTACTGGAGGAAGCGAGTTTAACTGTCACGAGGATGACATGCGCCAAATAAATGGCCTGAGGTGTCTTATGACCGGTGTCCTATGAGCGATGAAGCTTAGTATTATGGATCATCAGAATGTGTCCTATGGCTTCGCGCCAAGTGAGGGAGTCCACTATCAACGATAAGATTGCGGGGTCATGTGTTATATGAGTTTTGGCCTGAGATGTATTTATGTGGTGTTGAAAGGTTCTCCAAAACTTGTATATGATTAAGAGCTGAGATTTGTATGGGATGATGCTGGGACTTGCGGTATTCCCGCGTCCTTAATAATTCTACATTTCAGAATACTTGGGGTGTTCCAGTAAGTTCTCTTAATGCACCACCAGCATGGGGTTCCTATAATGGTTATTCCAGTTAACCGGCACCGACTCAGTGTGAGCAGCCGAACCCGCAAAGGGGTTATTTTGAGTGTGGTGATACTAGGCACATCAAGAGAAATTGTCCCAGACTTGGGAGGGGTGGATTTCATCAGAACACTCAGGCTACAAGCTTTATTCCAGTTAATACTCCACGTGCATAGCCAGTTAGGGGTGGAGGACAGGCGGGTAGAGGGCGCCTAAGAGGTGGAGGCCCGACCCATTGATATAATTGTTATGAATTGGTTGTGGCCGATACACTATATGGTATTGTTACAAGTATGATTTAATTTATAATAAAAGGATCACCATTCTTATTTTTAATTCGATTTCGATTATCGAGGTGAGAACTCCTTTCATGCTCCTTACATATGGTGGATTAGTGAATTTATACTCCACTCCCGTGTTTACCCCTATTTGAAGATTTGATGATGTTAGCCCGTGTTTATCATTTTTATTTTAGTTCACTATCGAGAGCTATAAGTCCAAAAATGACTTTTTATTGCTCACTACAGTGGGTTTTGATGTAATTTCAGAATAATTGATTTCAATTTTATGAATTATATGCCCTACCGGGATGAGGGTTCATTATGTGTTATGAAAACTGTTTATGAAATATATCAAAAAGAAGAAAGAAAGGAAATTGAAAATTTCAGTTGGCACAATGTGCAAAACACTTGTGATTCGGAGTTGAGGGCGAGATCCTCGCATTTTTTTTATATGATGTGAAATATTTAAATCGGGCTACAAGTCACAGTGGAAGTTATATAAGGATGAGGTCCTTATGGTAAAATATTTATGAGTTTAAAATTCTCCCTTTGTGAAATTTAAATTTGTACTATAATATTAATAGGGAGTCATACCTGATAAGTTTATTTGATAATTCTTTTATATCTTTCTGTGCATATTTAGCCATAATTGTGCTATAATTATTGAGTTTTAACCTACGAGGTGAGTGCCCGGGTGGCATTAAATGTGACTTGTTAATTCAGGTAAATAATTATGAGGTATTCATGCCTCGCGTGTTGCTGTCAGTGTTACGAGAAGTTGAAATGAGATTTTTGTTAATACGAGGTTAATTGGCGATGTTGTAATCGATTATGAACAACTACTAGGACCAGAGATGTGGTGATGGGCATACATATGATGTGCTTCATGTTCTGATATCATTATGATAATACGGTGCTTGTAATGTTGAGATTAGTGTTATTGATATATACATTGTGGTGTTTTATTGGGTTGTGGATGTGTTGTTAGGAGTTGTTTTGGTGTTACTGTAGCAGGTGGATAGGCCCATTTATATGGGAGACTCTGCCGAAAAATCTGGAAAAACAAATTGAGAGGTTGTTATTTGCGAAAGAAGAGAAAAGCTTTGTTGTGTATTTGAGGGCGAGCTCTACTTCTCATTCAAGGGCGAATGATCCTAAGCGAGGGAAAATGTAACACCCCGGAGTACTTCAACACTATCAAGAAAGTTGATGTCTACGTAGGCATGAGTTATTATAGCCAGTTGAGACTATTATCGTGCGTCGAAGTAAAAATCAGGCATTTTGTTAATGATTGGAGAGTTAGGGATTTTTATTTAACGCTTATAAGAATGGTGAAAAGAAATAATCTCAATTGAGATGGTGTTGTTGGACTCATATTAAATTGCGGGAACGTAGAATCACCCACAAGTATGTGTGTAAGAATACACTCAGTAATTTAATGTCCTCAGAAAGATGTTTAGCACGTTTGAGGACGAACGTTTGTTTAATAGGCGGAGAATGTAACGACCTGACTTGTCATTTTAAGAATTAACTCCCCCTTCAACGACTTAAGGTCTTGAGAAGCTTCGTATTATGTGTATTGACTTGCGTGCGCGGTTGAATTCACTTACCGGATGATTCGGGGTGATTTGGGACACTTGGTCCCTAAAACGGACTTAAGTCTTAGGGCTTTGGCCATAGTCGGAAATGTGTGAAGACGACTCCAGAATGGAGTTCCGTCAGTTCCGTTAGCTTAGTTGGGTGATTTTGGACTTAGGAGTATGTCCGAAAAATTATTTGGAGGTCCGTAGTGGAATTAAACTTGAAATGGTGAAAGTCAAATTTTTGGAAAGTTTGACTGGGGGAGGGGGGGAGGAGGGGTTGACTTTTTGATATCGGGGCCGAAATCCGATTCTGGAAATTAGAATAGCTTCGTTATGTCAATTATGACTTGTGTGCAAAATTTTAAGTCATTCCAAATTGATTTGATGTGTTTCTGCACAAGATATAGAATTTAAAATTTCAAAGTTCATTAGGCTTGAATTGGGGTATGATTCGTGGCTTTGATGTTGTTTGATGTTGTCACGACCCAATTTTTCCTCTGTTGGGTATCGTGATGGCACCTAGTCTTAGGGACTAGGTAAGCCTAACAATAATTAAAAAAATAACATTATTTAAATTGAATCTCTTAAAATTCCCAAAACCGGTAGTACAAGTCATAAGCTCTACAGAGTGTTTGCTAGAAAACTTATAAATACAACTGTCCAGAAATAAGGATAAACAATGCAAAATGAAAACTGGAAGGTGACTCCGAAGCCTGCGAATGCAGCAACAGGTTTACCTAGAGTCTCCACAGCAACAGTCCACACAGCTAGCTAACGAACAAATACCTGGATCTGCACAAAAATGTGCAGAAGAGTAGCATGAGCACACCACAGCGGTGCCCAGTAAGTATCAAGACTAACCTCGGTGGAGTAGTGACGAGGAACAGTCAAGACACCCACTGGCCTAATAAACTAAACATATATAAGAACATGAATAACAGAAGTATGATGTCTACATAAAGACTATGCAATATGGCTCATAATACAGTAATGACATTAAAGCAAGAAACAACAAGTATCAGCGGAATATCATGAAAATGACGCAGACGAAGTGAATGGAACACAACCTAAATCCGGAATCACGAATATAGCAAGGACAAGTAATAACTCAGTAATTACAACTGCTTTTACATCAGGTTTTAGTTAACAACTCCACGAGGTACCGAGCCTCGGACAATTCACAACTCACGAGTCTCAATACCTGAACCCTAACACTTGGTATCCTATGCCCTCATAACACCTCATAACCACACTGACGACTCACGTGCCAATAGAGCCAATCTCACATAGAAGGCAAGTAAACAAGGGTGAGAAACTATGCTCAACAATATCAAGAAGACCTCTTACCCTATAAGAGTGCTTAACTACGTGTATGCTTGTGTAAGTGTCCTACCATAGTTCATATCAACAAATAGGCATAAGGAAAAAGAACGGATAGCACGTAGAATATTGTCTCACAGCTTTCACAAGATAAAGCTCACACAGGTACATATACCACAACACAAATATCAACAACAAGAATGCCCCCGGGCAACAAATCATTTCAAATCAATCCCTGACACAACCCACCTTATCTCGCCACGTGTGTAATAATAACATAAATGCCTGCCTTGTCTCGCCACACGTGCATAATAATGTTCTCACCTTGTCTTGCCACATGCGCAAACCCACATACATACATACATACATACATACATACATACATACATATATATATATATATATATATATATATATATATATATATATATATATACACCTTGTCACGCCGCATGTACAATATATCAATAGTAGCAAAAGCACGATAGAAACCTCGTGCAACCCCATAACAACAACCGCACGACAGAAACCTCGTGCATCACAATAATAACAACCGCACGGCAGAAACCTTGTGCATCACCACAAAAAATACAAAAACAACAATAGCAATAATACAAAGTACGACAAGTAAGTCAACTCAAGAACTTTTAAATAACAGAAAAATGTAGGACCAAATCACAAGGAATAACCACAGTAAAGAATGCTAGGTGTAAAGAAAACAACTCAACAAAGGGAAACTAATACGAGTCAAATAATTCCAAATAAAACAAGTCGACTAAGATATAGGATAACTAAAACTTCTTTTAAGGATGAGGAATTTCTAAGGATTTTCAACAATTTAATTAAGGACAAGCAGCGGAAAAATAATCATAAACTCAATTTAAGACTTAACAAATTATAAGATGATACAATAATAATTTCAAATAAAGATAAGCAGTTATGAAAAGATAGCATGACAATAGAGGAGGTAAAATCTTCTGTTAAGTCAAATAAGAGTCAAATAGGCAATTAATTCTAATTAAAGCATGTAGAGGTGAAACTAGTAAATAGGAACTTAATCATATCAAGAAAAACTTCATACTCAGTGAATATAAGGACCTAAGGATCCTAAAAGGCCAACTTTCCCCAAATGAGTCCATGCACGCACTCGTCACCTCGTGCACACGAGCTACAATCAACATAGAAGACTCAAATCCTAAGGGAAAAATCCCCCACACAAGGTTAGGCAAGATACTTACCTCGAACCAAGCTCAAACAATCGGTAAGAATGCCTTTTCCTCAAATATCTGGCTCTAAATGGACCAAATCAAGCCAAACACAATTGCATAACATGAATACAACAATAATAGACTTATCTAATCAATGAAATCAATATTTAATAAAAATTCCGAAATTCGCCCTAAAAAGTCAACCTGGGCCCACGTCTCGGAATCGGGTAAAAATCTTAAAATATGAATACTCATTCACTCACGAGTCCAACCATATAAGAAATACTCAAATCCGACCACAATTTCTCTTTCAAAACTCGAAATCTTTATTGAAGAAGTTCTTCCAATATTTCCCAATTTCAACCCCAAAAATCCGAAACTAAATGGAGAAAAGAACTATAGATTAATGCAATACAAACAAAAATGAGTTAGGAATCATTACCCCAAAGTTTCCTCTGAAAATCCCTTAAAAAATTGCAAAATTCCGAGCTCTCAAGTCCAAAAACGAAGAATGAAACCAAACCCTCGAATTTCCCTTTTCTGCCCAGGCGTAACTGCACCTGCGCATAATTAGCCGTATCTGCGTGACTGCAGGTGCGCACGTCCAAACCGCACATGCGCTTCCTCTCGCTTCTGCGCTCCAAAATCCGCTTCTGCGGAGCCGCTGATGCGCACAATTTCTCCGCACCTACGGAGACTGTCAAGTCCAGCTCTTCTCTCACATGCGCCGCAATCTTCACATCTGCGGGCATCGCAGATGCGGAATTTTCCTCGCACCTGCGACCCCTGACACTCTTCCACTTTTTTGCTTCTGCGCTTGCCTCTCCGCACGTGTGCTCTCGCACCTGCGGCCTCTGACACTCCTCCACTTTTTTGCTTCTGCGCTTGCCTCTCTGCACGTGTGCTCTCGCACCTACGGCCTCTTCACCGCTGGTGCGAACATACCAGAAGCCTGAAGACTTAGCAGTAACACAAATCAAACTTTTAATCCGTTAAGCACCCGAAACTCACCCGAGGCCCCCGGGACCTCAACCAAACATACCAACCAATCCTAAAACACCATACGAGCTTAGTCGAGCCATCAAATCACATCAACTAACGATGAAACTACGCATCGCACCATGAATCGAACTTATAAATTTCAAATCTTTCAACTTCTAAAACCAGTGCCAAAACCTATCAAATCAATCCGGAATGACGTCAAATTTTGCAGGTAAGTCCCAAATAACATAACGGAGCTGTTCCAACTCTCGGAATCGCATTCCGATCCCGATACCAAAAAGTCCACTTCCGGTCCAAATCTCCAAAAATTTCGACTTTCGCCATTTCAACCCTAAATCAGCTACAAACCTCGGATTTATAGTTCGGATACGCTCCTAAGTTAAATCACCCAACTAGATAGGTAAACCATTTGTCATTTGAAGGATGATGACGTGCCATTGAGAGTGTAAAGCACGAAGGGTGATGTCGTGCTATTTCATTTATATTATCAGGTGAGGATGAGAGTAAAAGCACGAAGGGTGATGCCGTGCAATTATTTTTATGTTATTATATATTCATGGCACGAAGGGTGTTTCCGTGCAGGCGAGGACGAGAGACATACATTATATTGTGATATCATTTTGTTGTGTATACATTCATGCCTTTATCTTGAGATGTTATTGTGCACCTATGTTTTCTGTCTGACTTGTAGTCGTTGTTGCTTCATGTGTGCCTCCACTTTATTTCTTTTATTGTTATTGGTATTTCTCCTATCTAGTTGGTACTATTATATGTATGCACAGTGAGGAAGATATAAATGCACGAAGGGTGTTGCCGTGCCAATTGATTTGAATCAAATATATATATATTGGGTGAGAATGAGCTAAGTGCACGAAGGTATTGCCGTGCCATTTGATGTGATATGTTGAATGTATTCCTCACGCCAGGAAAGTTAAATGAGGCGTCACATGGTGACTTTTATTCGAAAGAATTATATTAGAAAGATATTTATTTGAAAGAATTATATTATAAAGATATTTACGTGAGAGAAGTATATTTGAAAGATATTTATTCGAAAGAATTATATTAGAAAGATATTTATTTGAAATAGTTATATTATAAAGATATTTACTTGAAAGAAGTATATTTTAAAGATATTTACTTGAAAGAATTATATTCGAAAGGTATTTACTTGAAAGAATTATATTTGAAAGATATTTTCTTGAAAGAATTACATTCGAAAGATATTTACTTGAAGAAATTATATTCGAATGATATTTACTTGAAAGAATTATATTTCGAAATATATTTATTGAAAATGATTATATTCTAGAGATTTTAATTGAATAACTTAGATAAAAGATGTATATTCTGAAGGACCTGATTAATTGGTTGTACCTGTGTTTATTACTCGTTTGAGCAATATTTATGGTGTTCCTGTTACCTTGTTGTTTAAATCAATAGTTGATTGATGTTGCTATTACTGCAATTTGTTTTCTATTATTTTTGCAAGCTATATTGCACAGGTTATTAGACTAGTGAGTGTCTTGACTGTACCTCGTCTCTACTCCATTGAGGTTAGTCTTGATACTTGCTGGGTACCGATCGTGGTGTACTCATACTACACTTCTGCACATTTTTGGGCAGAACCAGGTATTGGAGATATCGGACTTGAGCAGAGTTAAAAGCGGGATCGTAAGGATTCAAGGTAGAGCTGCTTGGTCGTCGTAGTCCCTTGGAGTCTTTTCATTTCATTGTACTGTTAATTTTTAATCAAACAGTATTGTATATTCGGTCCTCGTGATCATTCCATGTATTCAGTTAGAGTTCATGACTCAGTACTACCAGTCTTGGGAGGTTGTACATTCATATTGTTGCGTTGTTAGTTTTGATTATTTATTTAATAAAAAAAATGGCTTCAAAATGTGATAGAAATCGGCTTACCCAGTCATAGAGACTAGGTGCCATCACGACGCTTGTGGTGGGATTTTGGGTCGTGACAAGTTGGTATCAGAGCCCTAGGTTCATAGGTTCTACGAGTCACGAACGAGTTTAGTAGAGTCTTGCGGATCGGTACGGAGACGTCTGTACTTATCTTCGAGAGGCTATAAAGCTAGTAGGAAGAATTCACTTCTTTCATTCCTTATCGTGCGACATTTATTCAGCTTGAAGCATATATCTTATGTTCTTTTGCATCCACTCGTGTATGAAGTTGCACACTCGGTATCAACTATGCGCCAACGGTTTATGATACTACTGAGTGGTTATAAGGGCGCCGGGGTTGTTCAACCATTATTACAACGTATCATCCAGATCGAGGATGCGGAAGTATTTAAAGATCATTCAGTTATGCACACAGGGGTGCAACAAGTTCTGACATCCGGTTAATAAGTATGATCTAAAGAAGGTTTAATTAATTGCCTAATCATCACAATTGTGGTAGGGTCACGAGGTGGATGTAGATCTGAAATAGTTGGTGGTATTGGAGACTATGTAGTTCGTATGAGATTTCTATTTAGCGAAGGGTACATACACATCCAAGGTATTGGAGGAAGCGAGTTTAACTGTCACGAGGATGACATGCGCCAAATAAATGGGCTGAGGTGTCTTATGACCGGTGTCCTATGAGCGATGAAGGTTAGTATTATGGATCATCAGAATGTGTCCTATGGCTTCGCGCCAAGTGAGGGAGTCCACTATCAACGATAAGATTGCGGGGTCATGTGTTATATGAGTTTTGGCCTGAGATGTATTTATGTGGTGTTGAAAGGTTCTCCAAAACTTGTATATGATTAAGAGCTGAGATTTGTATGGGATGATGCTGGGACTTGCGGTATTCCCGGGTCCTTAATAATTCTACATTTCAAAATACTTGGGGTGTTCCAGTAAGTTCTCTTAATGCACCACCGGCATGGGGTTCCTATAATGGTTATTCCAGTTAACCGGCACTGACTCAATGTGAGCAGCCGAACCTGCAAAGGGGTTATTTTGAGTGTGGTGATACTAAGCACATCAAGAGAAATTGTCCTAGACTTGGGAGGGGTGGATTTCATCAGAACACTCAGGCTACAAGCTTTATTCCAGTTAATACTCCACGTGCATAGCCAGTTAGGGGTGGAGGACAGGCGGGTAGAGGGCGCCTAAGAGGTGGAGGCCCGACCCATTGATATAATTGTTATGAATTGGTTGTGGCCGATACACTATATGGTGTAGTTACAAGTATGATTTAATTTATAATAAAAGGATCACCATTCTTATTTTTAATTCGATTTCGATTATCGAGGTGAGAACTCCTTTCATGCTCCTTACATATGGTGGATTAGTGAATTTGTACTCCACTCCCGTGTTTACCCCTATTTGAAGATTTGATGATGTTAGCCCGTGTTTATCATTTTTATTTTAGTTCACTATCGAGAGCTATAAGTCCAAAAATGACTTTTTATTGCTCACTACAGTGGGTTTTGATGTAATTTCAGAATAATTGATTTCAATTTTATGAATTATATGCCCTACCGGGATGAGGGTTCATTATGTGTTATGAAAACTGTTTACGAAATATATCAAAAAGAAGAAAGAAAGGAAATTGAAAATTTTAGTTGGCACAATGTGCAAAACACTTGTGATTTGGAGTTGAGGACGAGATCCTCGCATTTTTTTTATATGATGTGAAATATTTAAATCGGGCTACAAGTCACGGTAGAAGTTATATAAGGACGAGGTCCTTATGGTAAAATATTTATGAGTTTAAAATTCTCCCTTTGTGAAATTTAAATTTGTACTATAATATTAATAGGGAGTCATACCTGATAAGTTTATTTGATAATTCTTTTATACCTTTCTATGCATATTTAGCCATAATTGTGCTGTAATTATTGAGTTTTAACCTACGAGGTGAGTGCCCGGGTGGCATTAAATGTGACTTGTTAATTCAGGTAAATAATTATGAGGTATTCATGCCTCGCGTGTTGCTGTCAGTGTTACGAGAAGTTGAAATGAGATTTTTGTTAATACGAGGTTAATTGGCGATGTTGTAATCGATTATGAACAACTACTAGGACCAGAGATGTGGTGATGGGCATACATATGATGTGCTTCATGTTCTGATATCATTATGATAATACAGTGCTTGTAATGTTGAGATTAGTGTTATTGATATATACATTGTGGTGTTTTGTTGGGTTGTGGATGTGTTGTTAGGAGTTATTTTTGTGTTACTCTAGCAAGTGGATAGGCCCATTTATATGGGAGACTTTGTCGAAATTTCTTGAAAAAATAATTGGGAGGTTGTTATGTGTGAAAGAAAAGAAAAGTTATGTTATGTGTTTGAGGGCGGGCTATACTTCTCATTCAAGGGCGAATGATCCTAAGCGGGGGAGAATGTAACACCCCGGAGTACTTCAACACTATCAAGAAAGTTGATGTGTGCGTAGGCATGAGTTGTTATAGCCAGTTGAGACTAATATCGTGCGTCGAAGTAAAAATCAGGCATTTTGGAAATGATTGGAGAGTTAGGAATTTTTCTTTAAAGCTTATAAGAATGGAGAAAAGAAATAATCTCAATTGAGATGGTGTTGTTGGACCCATGTTAAATTGCGGGAACGTAGAATCACCCACAAGTATGTGTGTAAGATTACACTGAGTAATTTAAAGTCCTCAGAAAGAGTTTTAGCATGTTCGAGGACGAACGTTTGTTTAATAGGTGGATAATGTAACGACCCGACTTGTCATTTTAAGAATTAACTCCCCGTTCAATGACTTAAGGTCTTGAGCAGCTTCGTATTATGTGTATTGACTTGCGTGCACGGTTGAATTCAATTACCAGATGATTCGGGGTGATTTGGGACACTTGGTCCCTAAAACGGAAGCTTAAGTCTTAGGATTTTGACCATAGTCGGAAATGTGTGAAGACGACTCCGGAATGGAGTTCTGTAAGTTCCGTTAGCTCTGTTGGGTGATTTTGGACTTAGGAGTGTGTTCGAAAAATTATTTGGAGGTCCGTAGTGGAATTAAGCTTGAAATGGCGAAAGTCGAATTTTTGGAAAGATTGGAATTAAGGTTGACTTTTTTATATCGGGGCCGAAATCCGATTCTGGAAATTGGAATAGCTTCGTTATGTCAATTATGACTTGTGTGCAAAATTTGAAGTCATTCCAGATTGATTTGATGTGTTTCGGCACAACATATTAAATTTGAAATTTTAAAGTTCATTCGGCTTGAATTGGGGTATGATTCGTGGCTTTGATGTTATTTGATGTGATTTGAGGCCTCGAGCAGGTTCGTGTTATGTATTGGGACTGGTTGGTACGATTATACGGGGTCCCGGGGGCCTCGGGTTTGATTCGGGGTGGTTTCAGACCAAGTTTCGGTGTTTTGATGCTGTTGGTTGTTGGTTCTGGTGTTGTTATTCGCGTTCGCGATGAAGGATTTTGCTGTTAGGACTTTGTTCTTCGCGTTCGCGAAGAAGGAAATTTTATTGTTCGTTATCTCACTTTAGAGGCTCATATCTCGCAATCTATAAGGAATTTGGAGACGATCCAAAAATGAAAGTTGTAGCTCTTTGTGTCTAGTTGTTAGACTTGTGAGTGTCTTGACTGTACCTCGCCTCTTCTCCATTGAGGTTAGTCTTGATACTTACTGGGTACCGACCGTGGTGTACTCATACTACACTTCTGCACATTTTTGTGCAGAACTAGGTATTGGAGATATCGGACTTGAGCAGAGTTAAAGCGGGATCATAAGGATTTAAGGTAGAGCTGCTTGGTCGTCGCAATCCCTTGGAGTCTTTTCATTTCATTGTACTGTTAATTTTTAATCAAACAGTATTGTATATTCGATCCTCGTGATCATTCCATGTATTCAGTTAGAGTTCGTGACTCAGTACTACCAGTCTTGGGAGGTTGTACATTCATATTGTTCGCTGTTTGTTTTGATTATTTATTTAATAAAAAATAATGGTGTCAAAATGTGATAGAAATCGGCTTACCTAATCATAGAGACTAGGTGCCATCACGACGCCTGTGGTGGGATTTTGGGTCATGACATTTATGTTCTTATTTTTCTTCTTCTTTTTTACTTTATTTTAAACCTCTTGTGAATTGAATTAGTATTACATGCTTCAGTGCCTCATCCTTAAAGAAGAATTGGCAAGTTATTTGTTTATTATTAATAATTCTTTATGAAATATTTGTTAAACCTGTCGTCCGATTCAGATTTCATATTTTATTGCTAACCTAAGATTCTATATATGTTTTGTCTATTATATATGTGTGTATGTTTTAGTGTAACGTTGAAAAGGTAAAATTTTGGACGTAGGATAAGGTTATTTCTTTTGAAGAATACAAAGTTTGAGATAAATATTGAAGTACTCGCTCGATTATTCCATGCAAGGGTTAAAAGTTAGTGCATTCCGAACACATATTACTATTATGACTCGTAAGGTTGGCCGTAGGCTGTAGCACATGTTTTGATTATTATTTTCTGTAGTTATTGGACTAGAGTGAGTTGCTCTAGTGTTTAGCACCCTCCACTTCCAACCAAGAGGTTGTGAGTTCGAGTCACCCAAGAGTAAAGTTGGAGAGTTCTTGGAGGGAGGGAGCTGAGGGTCTATCGGAATTAGCCTTTCTATCCCAGGGTATGGTTAAGGTTTGCGATCCCAGGGTATGGTTAAGGTCTACGTACACTAGCCGTCTATCGGAATTAGCCTTTCTATCCCAGGGTATGGTTAAGGTCTGCGATCCCAGGGTATGATTAAGGTCTGCGTACACACTACCCTTCACAGACCCCACTAGTTTGTTGTTTTTGTAGTTACCGCTTTAATCATTCATTATTTTCCGATCTATCTTTTATATAATTATCAATTTCTAGCTGTTCATTTTCTTTGAATTTTGGTTTATTGCTTTTCAATCTTATTATTGGATCTTTTCCTCTCCACCGTATAAATGTTTAATAGTTATTACCTTTATGTTGAGAATATTATTGGGTCCATTAATTTGTAATATTTGTTTTTTGTTCTATTCATATACCTATCAGTCTGTTTTTACTCTGTAATTATGTGTATTAATGTTGTTACGTTGTTTCTTTTTCCTTAGTATATTTTTATGCAGTATAGAGTTTGACTTGTATATTGAACTTCCTTTAACTTTCTTTTTGTTGGAGCAATATAGCAAAATGTTTACTTGTAAAACGGTACAGTTGAATTTATATGTGGCTTATAGACAAGTGAATTGACTTAATCCCAAAATGATAAATAAATTAAATGATAATATAAGACTTACTGTTGAAATCGAGATAAGACAATAAATATTCTGGTTCCGGGAGCAGAGCTTCCGGAGGCACCAGTAATGAGATTAATAAGCAAGAAGATAAAATATTATTAAGCTTTAAATAAATAGTGTGTAGTATAGGCTTTTCAGAATTTTTTCGTCCCTTACAATAGTTGTTAAGCTCACTACTTATAGTTGTTTCAAGGGAACAAGGTCCTAAGATCAAACCCCTCTTAAATGACAATTATGAGGGCCATTGAAGAATGTGTAACGGTAGGTAATGAATGTCATATTCTCTGTAACAGACTACATACTTAATGCTATAGAATATTCTCCATTAAATGCTACCGGGTGACAGACATTTATTTTGTCTTTATGAACATCATTCCCTTGGGGAACAAACGAGATTGATGCCTTTGGACCTAATTGCCATTTGCCTCGCTTTCCATCTGCCTTCGGCTTCACGTGTCGCTTTATTATGCGAGGATTAAATATGAATATATTTTACCCTATATAGATAGCCCCCCTACTTTCCAGTGGCATATCCTTGTGTCACCAGAAAGTTGGTGAAGATACCTTTCTTGACGAAAAGTTCTCTAACCCCCTCTGAAAAGTTTCTGATGGTTGATTCAGCGCACGTCTCTCCGCATTTAATGTCCCGAACATGCATCATCCCATGATTCAACAACACTTTCATCGGTTCACGAAGTAATTGTGACCACGATTTTAGCCGCCTATTCTTTTACTTATACACATCAATCTTCTCTTTTTATATTTCATAATTTTTCAAACTCTCTTGACTCAACTCACAGTTGTTTTCAACTTCCTTTAATCTCCTTCTTTAGAGACAAACCCTTACTTTCTTCTGATAACTATGGCCTCCTCTTCCAGAAATTCCAGTTCTTCAAAGAACAAAAATAACACTGATGATGCTCCTCCTCATACGGTGAGCACCGTCATCCCCAGAAGTCTTACTACAACTAAGGACTTCGAAGAGAAGTACCCTTCCGCTAACCCCTTACATAGGCTGTTGGTATATATTCTTCTTCCATCCATCCTTCTAGCATCCCTGATGTGAAGAAGAATTGTGGTTGTCAAGATTTGAACATCATCGCTCCTGACCTAGCAGAGCGGGTAACTTTCTCCAAGAAGGGTTTTACGTACCCCTTCACTTTGAGTTCGTTCTCATTGATTAGGGGCTTGACTTCATTATTTTGGAGTTCTGCTTCTGTTACCAAGTCTTCTTGGCACATGTGAGCCTTTCTGTGTAGCAGACTGTTGCATGTCTTCAGCGTCTATACTAGGAGACGGGGAAAGAGTTGTCCCAGGCTCGACTGATGAATCTTTATTCCCCCAAAATTTCCCGTGGGGGAATGATAAACTTCAACAAATGTGGTCACCATGCTTTGCTCACCAGCATGGACTATGACAACTATCGTGAATGGAACGGTTAGTTGCAGTTTCCACCAGGGACATCATCCCGGCTACAACTCCATCCTTTCCTGAATCATTAAACCGTACTCGTAAGTTCAGCGCCTGCCTTCGCTTCTAATTAAAGATAGTCCCATGCTATTATTGATCCTTCTTCTTTCACTATTTCAGCAACTTGGTGTACACCAACAAGGGTTGAAGGCTTGGACCAATGGGTCCAAAAGATTTTGAATGTCACTACGCCTGATACCCGCAAGTGGAAAAAACTAGCCCTTAAATACGGGTGGAAGGCCAAAAATCATGGTAGGCTAAATTTATTTTGTTTTTACTTTTTTTTATAGGAAAATTAGTTAACTTTTCCAGATGAACTTAGGTCTTCCGCAGGGCTCTATTACCGTCCCCGAGGAGGACATTTTGGGCGATCCCACTAATGCGGCGATGGTTGATGCAGGAGGGTTTCACCCGAACGGGTGTCGCCAAGCCTGCTTCCGGTGCAAGTGCTTCTTCCCGGAGTCCCCGGCCAGAGAACAAGCAACAAAAAATATGACAATCCTCCACGGCCGAGGGCAAAAATAAAAAGGCTAGGAGCGTCGCACCCGAGCCAGTCGTAGACACTGTGGTGATCGATGATGATGGAGAAGTCAGTGATGATGGGTCTTATCTACATAAAATACGGCGACAATCATTAGCTCAACAAAATGCTCAGTTTGTTAAGCAAGTTACACTAACTGAGGACGACGTCCAGACGCTCTTTGGGTAATGTAATATAGTGGAAGATGCTAACTCTTGCTTTTGGGTCACAATCGTTATTACCGATACCGTGAGGCTGGGTACCGGGTCTTTTCCATCTTTAGTTGATGAGCAACCAACAACTAGAACTACTTTTGCTGCGGCTGCTTCTCAACCTACATCGCCATTAGGTTCATCTCCTTCTTCGCCAATTTTGCCTTCGCCACCAGCAACTACAACATCATCTCCATCGGCCGCAGTCATCCGAGAGGACGATGTCCCTCTTCCCCAATCCCCAGTTCATGGGAATTTGGGACATAATTATTCAGCCCCCTCTGAAGATCCTCAAAGGAGGAGGAGTGTTTCCCTCTCGGTTTATACCAGATGCCATATGTTGTCCCGACCTGTGGAACTTGCTAATTATCTGAAGTCTCTGGCTTCAGAAAATGATAGGAATAAAATACAATCTCTCTCGGGAGAGTGTATGGTAAATAATGTCATGTATAACGCAGCGACAATACGATCCTTTTTCCTTCCGTTGTTCCTTCTATCTTTATTATGGCAGGATTTAATTTGTACTTCTGTTTTGTAGGCTAACTTCCTTACTTCTGAGGCCCTTCAGAGGTTGATCCTTGATAAGGAGAAACTCACCTCTGAGCGGGATCAATTGTTGGCTGAGCGAGATCAAATCGTTGCCCGCCTCTCGGAAGTGGAAGCACAAGCTGCTGAGGCCATTGAGTTTGAGGTTTGTTCGCAACAAAGCGAGCAAGAGGTAGTGATCCTTAACCAAGAGGCCGCCATGTTAAGGGTACAATTTGAAGAAGCTAAGGAAAAGTGGGTTGGGTTCCAAAATGTCGTTCTTGCTGCTGCCGATCGCGAGGATATCTTTGCTGAAGGACTGAATAATTTGGAGGCAACCTTGAAACTCCAAAGCTGAAGAAGTTGATGCTACTAAAGAGAAGTATTCCCGGTTGTAAGAGAGGCATAAGAGAGTCATAAATCATAATAAAGTTTTTAACTCCACCGTCCTTGACCTTGATGTCAGCCTCCAAGCCGCTAGATTTGAGCAGGATAACCTTTCGACCGAGGTTGATCGTCTTAAGGAAGAACTTCAGCACCGAGCGACTTCCCTCATTGTTGAAAAAACATATTCTATGTATAGTATGAGGATAAAAACCTTGGAAGAGGCCAAAGTAGGTATCTTTAATTTTGATGCCGAGATCGCCAAGGCCCGTGGGCTAGGGTCAACTGCCCAAAGGGGACTTTCGTGTCCATCCTGATGTGATTGATTCCTCTGGTTCCGATTTTGTGTTCTCGAGAACTAAAGAAGAACTTGAAGGGGATGATGTTGAAGGTCAAGACCTAGAGCCGGCGGCAGATTCATCTACTTCTTCTGGGGGCGCAGATGCTTCTCTTCATCCGGATTTTGGGGATGCCGTAGTTTAGCTTTTTTATTTCTTTTCACTTTTCTTTTCTTTTCCATACTTTTGTACTTGTGCTGCTTGGCACGTTTGTTGTATATATAAATACGTTTTCGTTTAAGTATTGTGCAAATTTTTTGCTTTGCATATTTTCGTTTAAGTATTGCGCAAGTTTTTGTTTTTGTGTCAAGTTATGCAATGCTTCGAATGCATTTTTCCCCGATAGCATTTGGATTCCACGCATAAGTTCTTCCATAATCAACCCTTTATTGTGAGGGTTTCATAATAGAGGGACCTCTTATGTTTACAGTGCTCTTAAAAAGGGCGTCTCCTGTTCATTACATCACTAACATTTGAAGGACTTGTTTAACTTTCAAATAATAAAATTAATCCATTGTTCGAACAAGAAACAAGGTAAAAATAAAAAGACTTTACTTTATTCCTTACATTTTCAAAACTACATAAGCATTTTTTGTGCTACAAAATAAATTACCATTACTTGAGGATAACGTGTACATCTTGTTTCTACGGGGCTGACCACGCAGTGCCCGATCCCAATGATAAAATTTTGATTGCGAATTTCGTAGTCCCGGTCATTGTGGTCATATTCTCATATCATCCCTCCTAGTGTTCGAATGGGAAGAATGCAAATTTGAACACTTTAAGTCTTGTTCCTTTGAAAACTCCACTAATGAATAGTTGGATAATCTTTAGTTCGATAACAAGCTTCACTTCCCCTTAGGAACTTTGCTATTGAGCCAAACATTATCTAACAATTCCCTTAGTGGATTTCACTCGTAAACAGTCTGGTAGCCTTCGGCCCAATAACAAACTTTACTTCCCGGCAGGAACTTTGCTATCGATCAAAAGACTATCTAACCGCTACGTTGTAGCTCGTTGCCTATATGCCTTGTCATTTAAAGGTATTATTTATGCTGGTGAAGCTTTCTTTGTAGTATGCTTTCCATTGCTGACTCGTTAAAAACCTTACCAGAGAAACCCAATTGGGACAAAAATTGGACGAAGAAAAAAAGAGTACAGCACATACTTTCAATATAGGCGGTGCTTGCCAACAATAATACCTTTTGAGGTGCTCCACATTCCAGTTGCTCGACAACTTTACTTCGTCTTGATTTTCCAAATCGTATGACCTTTTCCTGGTGATAGCTGAAACCCGGTTAGGTCCTTCCCACATCGGACCTAGCTTTCCTGCATTGAGCTCCCGGAGCTTTTGAGTTATTTTCATTAAAACAAAGTCTTCTACTTTGAAATAACGGAGGTTGGCTCTTCGGTTGTAATATCTTTCCATTCTCTATTTTTGGGTTTTCATCCTTATATGTGCCAAGTCCCTGCGTTCATCGAGCATCTCTAATTTGACCGATAATGCTTTGCTATTTGTTTCTTCATCCGCCAGAAACTATCATATGGTAGGTTCTCTTACTTCCATCGAGATCAAGGCTTTAGTTCCGTATACGAGAGAGAAAGGAGTCTCCCTCGTGCTTGATGTGGCCATTTTTAGATATGTGTATAGTACTCATGGTAGCTCTTTGGGCCATTTGTCTTTGGCTGCTTCCAATCTCTTTTTGAGATTTTGGATAATCACCTTGTTTGTTGATTCTGTTTGACCGCTTGCACTCGGGGTGATAAGGTGATGATGTGATCCTTTTGATTTTCAGGTCTTCAAGGAATTTTATGACCTTTGGGCTTATAAATTCTGGTCCATTATCACAGTCTATCTCTTTTGGTATCCCGAATATATAAATTATATTCTCCTACAAGAAATCTACACTTCACACTCGCCGATTTTCTAGTAAGGACCTACTTCAATCCACTTAGACAAATAGTTAGTCAAAATCAAAAGAAACCTTACCTTACCAGGGACCGGTGGCAGTGGACTGACTATATCCATTCCTCATTTCATGAATGGCCAAGGCGACAAAATTGAGTGCAGTAGCTCTTTCGGTTGACATACCAACGCTGCGTAGCGTTGACATTTATCGCATTTCTGAACATACGCCTTAGCGTCTTGTTCCATCCGGGGCTAGTAGTACCCTGCCCTAATGAACTTTAAAACTAAGGAATTCTCACTCGAGTGATTTCTGCAGATCCCTTCGGGGACTTCTCACCTATCATAGTTAGCTTCGAATGCTCCCAAACATCGGGCCAACATGCCTTGGAAAGATCTTCTATACAATTGACCTCCCTCAAAGCTGTATCGAGCTGCTTTAGTGCGAAGTTCCCAGGATGCCTTGGGATCTTCAGGCAACTTTACGTTTTCGAGATAGTCAATGATCTCATTTCTCCAGTCCTAGACCAAATTGGTCGCGTTTACTTCATAATAGTTGTCTGCGTCCAATATCGAATGCATAATTTGTACTACCATACCGGAGTCTGATCCCTTCATTTCCATGGACGATCCTAGATTGGCTAGTGCGTCTGCCTTCACGTTTTATTCCCTCGGGATGTATGTAATTTACCATTCCCTAAACTGTGCGAACAGATCTTGGATGTTTACTACATATTATTGCATGTGTTCCTCTTTGGCTTCGAAAATCCCGTAGACCTAATTTAATACCAATTGGGAATTGCTTTTGCTTTCTATGACCTCAGAGTCTAGTCCCCAGGCCATCTCGAGTCCTGCAATCAAAGCTTCATACTCTGCTTCATTGTTAGTTAGAGGAACAGTTCTTATGGCCTGCCTCAAGGTTTCCCCCGAAGGCGTGATTAGCACCACACAGAGACCGAACCCTTTCACATTGGAAGCTCCATCCGCAAACAGGGTCTAAACTTCCAATGTCGCTATTTTGGTATCCAAAGGTAACAATCCCGGACTGAAATCGGCCACAACGTCGGCCAAACTTGTGACTTAATCGCAGTACTAGGTTTATATTCTATGTCAAATTTACTCATTTCTATTGCCCACTTGGTCAGCCGACCTGAAAGGTCAGGTTTATGAAGGATATTCTGTAGGTGAAAAGTTGTCACCATGGCTATCGGATGACATTGGAAATAAGGACTAAGCTTTCAAGTGGCGACCACGAGACCTAAGGATAATTTTTCCAGATATGGTAGCGAGTTTATGATCCCGTTAAAATTTTACTAACATAATGGATAGAAGATTGTGTACCTTTATCCTCATGGACTAAATCGACACTTATCGCTACCTCTAAGACCGCTAAGTAAATCAGCAGTTGTTCGTCTTCCTCCGGTTTTGATAGTAATGGAGGACTCGATAAATACCTTTTTAAATCTTTTAGAGCATGCCGACATTCTGGATTCCATTCGAAGTTGTTCTTCTTTTTGAGAAATGAAATGAAGTGATGACATTTCTCTGAAGATCGAGAAATGAACCTGCTTAAAGCGGCTAGTCTTCCTGTCAATCTTTGAACCTCTTTTATGCTTGATAGCTGGTCAGGGATATCTTAGATGACTTTAATTTTATCGGGATTGACTTTAATCCCCCTTTGCGATACCAGGAATCCCAAGAACATACCGGAGCTGACTCCGAATGCATATTGCTCGGGTGTTAAGCTTCATGTTGTGCATTCTCAAGATGTCAAATGTTTCTTGCAGGTGTTTAAGATGGTCACATGCATTCAAATACTTAACCAGCATATCATCAACGTAAACTTCCATGGTTTTCCTATTTGTTTCTTAAACATTTTGTTTACGAGCCCCTGATAAGTGTCTCCAACGTATTTTAGCCCGAAAGGCATCACATTATAACAAAATGTGTCGAAGTTCATTATGAACAAAGTTTTTTTCTGATCCTCCGGGTTCATCTTGATTTGGTTGTACCCGGAGTAAGCATCAAAGAAACTCATTAACTCGTGCTCGGCCGTCACATCGATCATTTGATCAATGTTTGGCAATGGGATCGAGTCTTTGTGGCATGCCTTATTTATATCCTTAAAGTCTACGCACATGCAAAATTTATTATTATTCTTTGGACTACTACTACGTTAGGTAGCCATTCAGGACACTTTACCTCTTGAATTGAACCGATATAGCATGTGTGTCGTGAGTGATAGAGTGGTTGTAGATCAGCACTCATCTCTTATTTTGAAATTATCGAACATGATGACTTCAAGCACACGAGTTACCTCTTCTTTGACGAATTTGTTTCTGACCTTGGCAATAGGGGATTTTTTCTGCCTCACTAGAGTGATGTTAGGATCCAGGCTTAGTTTGTGCATGGTTACTTCCGGCGTGATACCTGTCACATCCCCATATAATCATGCAAAACAGTCAATGTTCAGTTTAAGAAATTCTATAAATTCTGACATGAGCACGGAGTTTAGTCCTGTCCCCAAGTGGAACTTCCTCTCCAAGAACTTTTCGAACAATGCGACTTGCTCAAGTTCTTCTGCTGTGGACTTTGTTGCGTCCGTTTCTTCTGGTACCTAGAAATATCTTGGTACCAGATAGGATTCTGATGACTCCTCCCCTTAGTTGAGTTTGCTCGGCTCAGGAGCAAGCACCAGTTCCTGTAATTTCTAGGCTGCATGCCCCTTTCCCTTTGCTACTAGAAACTGAGATTGCATATATCTCTCTTGCCGCTGGTTGGTCTCCTCTTATTTGTTTAATTCCCTTGAGAGTTGGGAATTTAAGTAATTGATGGTATGTTGATGGCATATCCTTCATATCGTGCAACCATGGTCTCCCCGGGATAAAATTATAGCCCATATTACTTTCAACTACCTCAAAAATGGTCGTCTTCTTTACCCCTTCGACATTCGTGGGCAGCAGAATCTCTCCTCTGGTTGTCACGCTTGTCAAGTTGAAGCCGTCGATGAGTTTTGTGGTTGTAATGATACTTCCGGTCAACTTGTCTTGCTCCAGCACTCTCCACTAGATAATAATGACTGAACTTCCTGGGTCCACCAGAACACGTTAAATTTTAAAATATAAAACATTAAGAGATATTACCAAGGCATCATTGTTCGACAACACTAGTCCATCTGTGTCTTCCTCCGTGAAAGTAATGTCATCCTCAGTGACTTCCCGAAGCCTTTTTCTGTGGGTGACCGATACCTTCATCTTTTTTGTTGCCTAAAATGTCACACCATTAATCTCGTTCCCCCTGAAAATCATGTTGATCATCAGACAATGAGGATCTTCTCCTACTTTTGAAGGTTCCGCGTTATCATGATTGCAGTCGTAGTTGCTTTTGGCCTGGTTGCTTAAGAATTCTTTGAGATAGCCATTTTTTCAGCAATATCGCCGCCTCCTCGCGCAAATGCAGGTAGCCACCAGTGCGGTGATCGTTGGTACTATGGTATTCATACCACAAATTAGGATCCCTCTAACTGGGATCAGATCTCATTGGCTTATGGAACCGTGCATCCTTAATGTTCCTCATAGCTGACACTAGTTCCACCATGCTGAGGTTGAAGTTGCATTCAGACAACCTAGGGGAGGAGTAATCTCTGGAACCTGATATCTCCTTGTCCAACAATGATCTGTTATTCTGGCCGCGATCACTTCTCCTATCGTTAGCGAATCTATCCGCCGACCGAAAACCTTTACTGTTACCCTTTCATAGGGCAAAAACCAACCTCTTGACAACCGTTGATATGTGTCGAAATCATCCTTTGATTTCTCCTTATTCTTCTCCCGGTCTCGACCCTTGGTTGATGCCGAAAAATCGAGCTGATCATCCTCAATTCTTATCTTTGACTCATACTAGTTGTGAACATCCGCCATGTTGTTGCTTGAAACTCGAGTAAACTTTCTTTCAATTTCTGTGAAACATCAGAGCTTCTAGCATTCAACCCTTTAGTAAATGGTTTAGCTGCCCATTCGTCTGGTGCAACCAGTAGCAGTATCCTTTCTATCTGGAATCTGATCACGAACTCCTGCATCAATTCAGACTCTCCTTATGCAATCCTAAATATGTAGACATTTCAGGCCTGTACCCTTTTTGCCCCGGCATATGACTTGATAAAAGAATCCGCGAGCATCTCGAAGAAATCTATTGAGTGCTCAGGCAAGAGCGAATATCATGTTAGGGTTTACTTCGTAAGGTTCTCCCTGAATTTCTTCAGAAAAACTGACTCAATCTCTTGGGGAGAAAATCATTCCCCTTCACTGTCGTTGTATAGGTGGTGATGTTCTCCTGAGGATCTGAATTCCCATCATACTTCGGCACGTCTGGCCTCCTGAACTGCTTCAGGATCAATTCTGGTGTGGCGCTTGATTTGAACGACAACTGGTGAATTTCTTTGAGTCCGGTCCTTTCAACATTGGTGGTGCGTCCGAAATTTGATCCATTCATGCGTTTATTTCTCTCATAAACCTCATGAGTTTGGTTTTAAAGGGATCATTCCCATTGTTGTTACCGGATCCTCTACCATTCCCCCGGGCCCTGTTGAAGCCAACTTCGCCCCCGGGGTATTGTTGTCGACCCTTTCCATTGTTTGGTTTGTGGCAGCACCGGGAGGAACTAGACTTCGTCCATTCGGGTTGTTGGAAGCACCTGACAACGCCTTCCTTAGCTCTGTCATGACTTGATCATGTCGCAAGAGGTGGCCCATAATGACTTTTTTTTGGTCCCTCAAGATCCCTACAGTTTTAGCAATGTGCTTTTCTTCAGCATCATTAGGAGTTGCCTCTCGAACATGTCGTGGATATTGCCCACCATGAACCGGCATGGCCTCATCCCCCTCATTGCGGGTATCACTGATCGAATCTTCTTACTGTGGCTGATTTCTTTGGGCCTCAATATTGTGTGCGATGTTGACATCGTTATCTGCCATTTTCTATGATTTTTGCTAAGATCAAAGAATTAACGGGTTAGTAATATATGCAAGGATCAACTCAATTACACAACTTGTTAATCCCCATGGTGGGCGCCAAACTGTTTACCCATAAAATGGTAAAATTAAATTCATATGTGGTTTATAGATAAGTGAATTGATTTGATCCCAAAATGATAAATAAATTAAACAATAATATAAGACTTAGCGTTGAAATCGAGATAAGACAATTGAAATCCTAGTTTAGGGAGCAGAACTTCCGGAGGCAGCAGTAATGATATTAATAGGCAAGAAGATAAAATATTATTAAGTTTTAAATAGTGTGTAGTATAGGCTTGTGAGAAAATTTTCTTCCCTTACAATGGTTGTTGAGCTCACTACTTATAGTTGTTCCAAGGGACCAAGTCCTAGTATCAAACCCCTATTAAATGACAATTATGGGTGCCATTGAAGAATGTGTAATAGTAGTCAATGAATGTCATATTCTTTGTAACAGACTACGTACTTAATGCTATAGGATATTATCCATTAATTGCTACCTGGTGGAAGGCGTTTATTTTGTCTTTATGAACATCATTCCCTTCGGTATCAAACGAGATTGCTGCCTTCAGGCCTAATTTCCATTTTTCTCGATTTCCATCTGCCTTCGGCTCCACGTGTCGCTTTATTATGCGAGTATTAATTATGAACATATTATACCCTATACACAAACACATTTAATGAATCTACCTGAAAGCTGGAGTACTAGAGTTTGAAAAAACAGAAGAGGAAACTTCTGCATGCATTTCTAGATTACTTAAATTTGCTATTGAAAAGCTAATATAAGGGGTCGTTTGGCAAGGTGCATAAGAATAATGCTGAATAGGTGTATTAGTAATGTTGGTGTCACGACCCAAAACTCAACATGTCATGATGTCGCTTATCACCGAACTAGGCAAGCCGACAATCATAAAAAACTATGTATTTTGAACTGAAAACATGATAAAATAAGTTTAATAGTGAAAAATCTCGTAAAATAACTGATAAGAAATACCGCGACTCAATACATAATGCCCAAAATTCGGGTGTCACTGAGTTCATGAGCTACTATTTGACAACATAGTCAAAACTTCTAATATATCTGTCTGAAAAGATAGAACAATGCTAAATAACTATAAAGAAAGAGAGTCGAGATCTGTGGACGCCAAAGCAGTTACCTCAAAAGTCTCCAAGCAGGTAATGCTCCAAGTCTAGCAACCACCGGGTCCAGAAATACCTGGATCTGCACACGAAGTGCAGAGTATAGTATGAGTACAACTGACCCAATATATTAATAAGTAACAGGACTAACCTTGGGCTGAAAGTAATGACGAGCTGAGATAGGTACAGTCCAAATCCAGATAACAACAGTAATAACAGTAACAACTTAGAGAAATCTCATAATCAGTTGAACATAGTACAGAAATGTAGACATGCTTTCAAGTTCAACTCTTTAAGCTAAATACTGATAAAATATATCGAGTATAACTAACATGAGGAATATTACATCTCTATGACTACATTTCAAATATGCATGTCACCTGTAATGCAACACAGGGATACACTCATTTACTCATGCTCTCAGAGTATTCAACCTCACTCAGAACGCTCAATCACTCAACACTCCCGATCACTCAACACTCTCAACCACTCAACACTACACGGTACCTGCACTCACTGCTGGTATGTCAAACTCAGGAGGCGCGGATCCTGCCCAAGTGCTATAAGTGTGCTGCCCGATCCCATCATAAATCAATAAAACTAATTGTTGTGTGCAGTCCGTGTTGATACCCAATTTTGCCCTCATATTTTATAAGTGTCATATATAATTTTAAAATATCATTCCGGCATCATCACCAATTTAAAAGAGTCCAATAAGTATTTTCTATCATTTTTAAACCTTTAAAATTGAATTTCTTGCGTTTAAATTACCTGAATATGTATTAATTACCCCTTTAAATTATTTTATGTTACTTGATCATCCAAATTTATTATTTACATCCACATATATGTTTCATAATATTTTTACTTCATTTTATATAATTATATTTGTATTTTAAGCTATTTACACAATTTTGTAATAATAGCCTATATGCTATGCATAATTATATTTATTACATTATTCATGCTAAAATAGCATTTTTATATTTTTATATTGTTAAGTTATTATTTTCAATCATATTGAAATAATTTTGTGTATTTAATTCTTAGCACCAATTTTAGGCTAATATTCGGACCAATAATAGGCCCAAAACATTTGGCCCATCCCTAGTTCACTTTTCAATAGCTCTAAGACCAAACAACCCTCTTCAAAAATCGGTCACCTGACTTTAACCCACCTCGCTCTCCTTTCAAATTATCAACTATCCAAATCAAGCTGACCCCTTTCCATATGTCCTGTCATGCCCTAAAACTACGTGACTGTCACTCGGTACTCTACTCGATCTGAGTGAACTATCCCATAGATTAATACTCACCTATGTGCCTAACAGAAGGATGCGAAAGACTCTTGAAGTACAATAAATTTTAAGATATAAAATAAAACATGAATAATATCTTTAAGTAAATATTTTCCTTTGAAAGAAAACTTCATAAAGATGAAAGAAAGTTTCATTCATGCATGCCATATGAGTAACCATCAACCCAAAATGAATACTACTATTGTCTATGGGATCTCTATGATACGAAATAAAATATCCAACCAAGGCATAACCCGGTGACTCAAGAGAATAATAATATAATAAAGTCTTTCACGAGTACGAGTATGGAGTCTCACCAAAAACGTCAACAGAAAATATAGAGCTGCCCTAATCACGCGGTCCAAGCTGCTCAGGTCCAGTCCTTGAAAATAGAAATGGAAATGTGGCCGAAAGGCCTAAGCTCCACATGCCTAGTACGAATCATGAACCGTTCCCCAAAAGAAAATAGGACAAGATTTAAGAAGATATAAGATATGAAATAACAATTGATATAAGAAAGAAGCATTTATATCAATTAACAATATAGAAAACAAAATAAAATAATATGGTAAAACATATTTCAAAGTCTTCCTTTAGCATTAATGTTTACAAAATCATGTTGGTTTTTTCATTTACTGGGAGCACTATACCATACCGACACAGAAGAAAGTCAACTAGGTTATGTACCTAGCGGAACGTATCATATAACCTACTTGCTCAAGTCGTCTCATCGTTGTGTTGCACGAATCAAATCATCCATGCTAATAAAGTAGCACAATAGTACCCCCTCATGGGAAGTACTCTACAGTAGTTTCCAACCGTAAGGTTGGTTCTACGCCTATACCGACACGTGTAGTTTCATGACCTAATGAGGAAAAGTATCCAAGGTAAATTTTGGTGAACTTAAGTAACTCCCAAAACCTTTACATTTATCAATGACGATATTCATAGCCAAATCAACTATTTGAGAAAAGTTAAATCCAAGATATTTCACAACTCATGTATTTCTATTTCAAAAATACTACAAGTGTTATTCCTCATTTATTTAGTTTTAAAATTTTAATAAAATATTTCAAGAAAATAATATTCATAGAACTTAATTCTTTTATGATGCAAGAAATGGTACAATCCCAACTCGCTCGTCCCCACAAGCTAGGACTCACATTTAGAATTTTTATTTAATCGTGTTTCGATATGAGTTTGGAGAAAAGCTCTGAGGGTAGTAAGTTTCAACGTACCTCAAATTGCTTCCAACCTTACCCCAAATGGTCCAATAATGCCAACGAGTCACAATCAACATATACGAACTCAGTGTCTAACACTTAAGTTCCTTTTCATAAGTTTAGCAAAAATCTCCATTTCCTCATTTGAAGGTCAATCCTTGAATTTTAACTCTAACTATTTCATTAAGCTTATTATGGGATCTAGTCGTTCCACTAGCAACTCAAAATAATATTGTTCAAGCAAGACCTAGCACTATTCATCATCCCTACCAACCAATTCTTCAATTTCAAGACTAGCTTCTAGGGTTTCATGAATAGATGTTTAAGTACAAATGTATCTTCATAAATATACTCTACTACGCCCATGGAGTATGATACATAAGATTGAAGTAAAGAGATTACCTCCTTGTCAAACCCTAGAATTTTGAAGATTTGAGTTCTTATGATATTCTTCAAAAATCTATAAGTTTTATGAGATTGGAGAGTTAAAAGTTGTAATAAATGAACCCAACCTACCAAAGAAATGGATTTAATACTCACCTCAAGATATTTATGGAGTAGTAGCTCTCTCTTCTTTCTAACCCAAAAGAACTTGACCCAAATAATATTTCTCACTCTCGGATAGCCTACAAAATTTTGGACGCCTTGGCCTGACTTCACGGCCAATTGCATTGCCTTTGGCCAATCACAAATAAGTTTTCCTTCAAATTCATTCTCTTTTGCTCCTTGTCTTTGCCATTTAATTAATTTCCTTGTCCCCGTTTCTCGACAATATAGCAACCTCAATGTCTGTTTCAAATTCTATCAAATGTATCAAATGACTTAGCTTAGTCACATGCTTCCTAGTTTCCAGATTCTCCCTTTTTCTTTCTTACTAATCAATTTCAATTATTACTAAATAAATATTCTCAATCAATTTAAATACTTATCCCATGGAACTATAGTTAATTCCCAACTATACCAAAGTTAATGACATGCGCTCCCATGACTTCGTTCCATTCGAAAAGCCATATAGCTCGGATTTAATTACATTATATTCTCAAGCTCAAAATTAGCATGAATTTGATGATAGACTATAATCTCGTATTTTAATCGCTTATTGCACTCCAATTTACTGTACTTTATTTATTTTGAGCTTTAATTGATAGTGTTTTGCACTTATTGTTTGTTTTATGCCTTGTAGGAGTGATTCCGAGCTATGTAGATATTATGAAATGAATTTGAGTGATTTAGAGGTTTGAAGTCTGAGTAAAAGCCTAAGGTATTAAGCTAAGATCATGTTCGGGGGTCGAGGACCAAGTCTGGACGTCAAAACGCAAGAAAAATCCGTACTCTGAGAAAAGTGCACTAGTGCGGTGGGTGGCGCTCCGCGGTTATGCAAATTTCCTGCTGCCTATCAGAACGAGTTCTCTGGATTTCCGCACAAATTCCCCGCATGGCGCGTCACCCCATGCGGCGCGCTTGTACAATATTTATAGAGTGACAATCCTATTTCGGCTAGGAGAAGGTGATTTCGTATGGGCCCGACCCTACTTGGTATAAATACATAGGAAAATGTTATTTTCTGACTTTTGACACATATTCGACCTAAGGAAGCTAATAAGGAGTTGGAAGAACACGATCACAAGGATTTCATCATTCGTCCCTCACTTAAGACACGAGTTTGGATTGAATTTATGTTTTTCTCTACTTTAAATTTATTTGTGATGAATTACTCCATATCTATGGAGTAGTTCCCTTTAGGGTTTGATGGATTTTGTGTATTGATGATTGATTGTGGATTATAACTCTTGTTTTATGTATTGAAGCGTTGTTTAATGATTTAACTGTTGCATCTATATTCACTTGTTCATGTAATCGAGAGAGGCATAACTTGTGATATCTTTGCATTATATTGCTGGTTGAGTTCATTAATTCTTCTTAGTAATAAAAATAGGCTAGTTGAATCATTGATTAAACTTAGTTAGGAGGATAATCGAGAGAGGTTCTCCTAAATACCAATCCATTACAGATTCTTTCATATCTTTACGTGCTTAAATTGGTGCATCTTGTGAGGTTAAACTTAATCGAGAGAGGAGTTTTTGCTGAACGTTTAAACTAATAATTGAGTGAATTCGAGAGACTCACTTAAACATTAGAAGTGAATTATCTAGAGTAAGATCCCAAATAATTATCTTGCACCTATCATATCAGCCCATATCTTTCTCTCACTGATAACTTCCTTGCTTACTTTTGTTTTGATTGATTAATCAATAGCTTTAGATTCTTAGTTAATTTTAGTTAGAAATCATATAATCCTCAATTTTTGATTCTCTTGGATAGAGATTAAGCTAGAAACTATGAAAATATTGTTTAACTCCAATTGTTGTGGATACAATATTATACTATACTTTCTTTGACTAGCGGACATAATTTAAGTGTGTGTTTCGACCTCGTCAGAATTAATTAGAATTTACGGGGCTTTACATATACCTCCCCACTAACCCTATAGACTCATTCCCCACTTCATCCACCTATACTCTCTCTATTCCTCTCTTCTTCTTTACAAACCCTAGTCGCCGTAGTTCTAAATCCTCTTTGAATCTAGCCCCAATATGGAATCCTTTCGTGATTCTCTTGTCTTATTCTACTACTACTCACGCATTCATGGTGTTACTTAGTATTTACCTAACTTTGGTAAATGCTACCTTTCAAGATGGGCCTGATTTGGCTATAATATTGTGAAGATCTGGCCGATGTTTCATCTATATATACTCTACAATGAACGATTCTTGCATTTCCGACCAGATCTATGGCCATTAGACTCAACTAGGGTTTGAAATTTCGATTTCTCTTTTACCGGTTCTATTATTTATTGCATGTAATATCTGCTTTCCTTATTCGTGTTTGATTGTTTCCATGTTTGATTGTTCAATTTCTTCCACTATATAAACCCTCCCCAATTTCCCCTTTGAATGGACCTCATTTTTACTGCTATTACTCTCACCACTCTCCTCTTTCACTCATTCACTTAGTCTGTTACACTCGAATATTTTCTGAAACTATTGAATTCTTGGACGGCTGAAAGCCAAGGCCATAATACTATTAAACAACCTCCTCCGGCACAAGAACTACCCGAAACCCTTCTCGAGGCTTTTGTGAAATCTGAAGCACTAGGGTTTTGAGGTTTCACTGACTTCCTTCAATTGTTGTTGGTGAATCACTACTGATATTCTAAGTTCCTTACTCTTTTGCTCGTTTATCTTTACAACTGGTTAGTTCTTTACCTTTACAATTCAAATTACTTCCCTCCTATATGATGATGTTTATGTGAGTTGTGTGTTCCACTATTGTTTGGCTCAATTTACCTGTTGTTTATGAAATTTCTAATGTTGTATGATTATTACATGTTCTACTGACTGACTGTATCAATGAGGTTTCTTTTACCATTCTGTGTGTTCTGATATTACCTAAGTCCAAAGCTTCTAGACGGGTAGCTTGTTATTTTCTAGGTGCAATAAAGCTCTGGCCCTCTTGAATGTTACTTGAACTTATATGATCCTTCTATTGTGCTACCTTTGTTTTCAATCCTGTTTTCCTTAATGTCTCTTTGTAGTTTTAATGCCCTAATTCTATTTAGGCTCTACTCTTAGAATCATGAGTAGTTAACTAAAGTAATTCATGCTCTTTGTATGTTTTCCTGGTAAGAATGTTAAACTTGATCAATGCCTGGTGTGCGTGTATCTTCATACTCTTCTTTGGATTCTTGTGTTAAAATTTACTAGTAATTCATATTTGCCCAAAAATTATTCCAAATGTATTCTTCCATCTTCATGCTAAGTCACTCATACATACAACTTTCAATCTGCTCACTTTCTTAAAATGATCATGCCTATGTGAATCCTGAACCTTTCATACTGCATATTTCTATGCTACTTGAAAGCCTCAACATTGTACTATAGTTGCACGTTTTACTACCATTTTGGTTGCCATAACGCTGTTCTATAGGCCATGCTTGCTAGTGCTAGTTTGCTCGGTTTCATGCCTATTGTTATCCTTGGTATCTACAATGGAACTTGCTATATACTTGCATTCTCTGAACTAGATACCTACCTTCTAATTAGCTATTGTGCAGATATTTTAATATTGTTGACCTTTAATTTCATAATAGGTTTTCTTATAAATACTTTTTGCTTGTCACAAACTGACTTATACATCTAAGTTATTTTTTTCCCTACATGCTTATGTTAAGATTTTCTTGTGAAGTTTACCGTTGGTCTTTGTCTCTTGAGCATGTCATTGCTACTTGTTAACCTTCTGGAAATTAATTCATGACCCTACTTGCTTTGAATCCTCATGCTTAACTCCTCTGTTTGTGGATTCTTGCATGCTAGATTCCTGCTATCAAATCATGTGTATCCCAAGAAACCCGTTACCTTGAACTTGTTTGTTAATGTGAAAACCCATGTATATGTCCAATCTATGTGTTCTGCATACTCTCTACATATTATGTGTGCTTATGTGATGTTCAAGTGTGTGCCTTACCCCTTGGACGTGTAGAATTCTTGCTTTTGTTAGTTGTGGTATTAGGTTCCAAATGAGCATGTGCTCCACCTTAGAATTTGAGTTATCTTAATGATTTGGGGTTTGTATGAGTTGCCATTCGTGATTTTAATTATCTATCACTGGTAATAGATGGGTAAGAGAATTATTTTGTTGTTGATCCTAGACTGCTGAATCTGGTTCTTGGTACTGTGGTTTCGAGAACACTCTCTGCGCCTGTCTGAATTTTAAAGCCATTTGAAGGCCCAGATGCACCACTGGGTTTTTTTACATTTATGATTAGGCATGTAGTTATTCCATTTTGAGCTGTAATAATTTGTATAATGAATGATGGGGAGTTAATAAAAGGGGCTGGGATATTCTAATACTTGCACGAAAGGGTAGAAAGCATTCTATTGGGTCTATGTGTTCTATTTGCTATTAAATCTAGCATGCCCTATTTGTTGCACACTAATAGGAACCATGCCTATATGAATCACGCACACACTTCACTTAACTTGTCAAATATGCTATACTTTTTTCCATGCCTACTATTCAACGCTTTAAGATAATATGCCTATAGGATACAATAATGCAATATTTTCGCTAATCTAGATACCATGACTATGAGGTTTAATAATTGGTCAACTGTTTCATGTTACTTTTGTATTTTCCAACTTAGATGACATGCCTATAGGGTTGAAGTGTTATAAAATCAATTCTAATTGTCAAATGTTAGAAATCCTGCCTATTGGATACTCTCACTCGCCTAGAAAATCCATTTATGAAATAAACGCTGTTAATGCTAGACTCTCAAAACTGTTTCACTACCTAATTATACAACTATTAGAAATCATGCCTATAGGACAATGTCGCCTGCTTAAGATGCATATATATAATATTAGCGCTATTAATTCTGAGCTTTTTAGCTGTTTTATTGTCTCATTGCATAAACAAGTTAGAGATCATGCCTATAAGGTTTGTAATACCTATAATCTGTGAATTCAGAAATAACAACGTTGTTTGCACGATGCTGGAATTCAGAATCACCTAGAGACCATACCTATAGGACTTACTGACTCTAAGTCCTAATTCTGAAATTGTCTACTGCTTAATATAAGAATCTGATTGCATGCTTTTGTGGTTACGTGTGAAGGTCAACTTGAACCTTTCATGGCAATTGTGTGCAGTCCTATCTGTTTTGAATGTCTCCTAGTTTTATCATTTTGAGCAACCTAAGTGAGGTCTAGAACCACCTAATAGTAGGTCTAAAGCCTTATGGACCATAAGCATGGGACATGTAGTGCACACATAGAATACGGTTTAGAATTGAATTTTAGCGCCTCTAAGCAATAACTTCAACATAGTAATTGGGTAGCAAGAGATGATAATAATCTGTGCCCGCTGAATAATATGAGCACCCCCTACCTCAAGGAAGTTGCGAAGTATTATTTATGTTGCATGAGGTGATCCTTTAGGCTAAATAACTTATGACCCCCTATTCTTTTATATACTTGATGTTCACACTTAGTCATAGATCAACGCAATTTTACTCTTTCTGATGTTTTAAAACTTGTATCAATTACTGATATAGTTAATTTTTATGATATAATAAAGTTTTCAACTTCTACATCTTTCTTTACTTATTTGATCACCTAGCTTAATTATCTAATCCACATAGTATAAATTTCGGCCGGGACCCATAGTTGTGGACATCGAAGAGTGCCTAACACCTTCCCTTTGAGGTACTTTGAGCCCTTACCCGATCTTTGGTAGTGTTGACTAGTCAAACCGAGTTATTTGTAAATAGGTGCCCTAACTCACTTTAAAATCATTAGGTGAAGACTCTTCTCTTTTAATATCCATTTAAAAGAGTTATCACATGTCGAAACCCACTTTCACAAGAAAAAGGGGTGCGACAACCCGATCCCATCATAAGTCAATAAAGTAATTGTAGCGTGCAGCCCGATCCCATTAATCTCACTCACAATCAGGCCCTTGACCTCACTCGGTTATCAATCTCTTCTGTCTCTCGGGCTCACAAAACTAATGCAAATAAGCCCAAACAATGATACAAGATGTAACAATAAATGATAATACAGACTGAGATATAATATGCAATTGATGAATGCGACTGAGTGCATAACTAAAATTTAAGTAAATAACTCAACAAAAGAAATGACTTATGTGGGTCCCAACAGTACCAACATATAGCCTAAAAATAATTTCTAACATGTATCACAACTCAATTTAACTAACACATGGAGATTACATGAATAACAATAAGATTGGGTAATTACACAGTACTAGAGAATCAATCGAGTCACAATTAGCACGGTGCACGCCCACAAGCCTGTCACCTAGCATGTGAGATACCTCAGCACCAACTACATGACAAGTAGTTCAGGGATTCATATCCTCAGTATCAAGTTTAGAAGTGTTACTTACCTTAGACCGTGGAAACCTCTACTCCAACAAGCTCTTGCCTCGCGAATCAGCTTCTGAACGACTAGCTAGCCACAAACAACTTAATACAATCAATACAAGCTATATGAATCAATTCCATTCGATAAAGCTAAGTCCTTTAACAAAAGTAAAAAATTCAACCCAAAAGGTCAACCTGATCCCACATCTCGGAATCAAACAAAATTTACAAAATCAGAACACCCATTCAATAACGAGTCCAACAATACCAAAATCACCCAATTCTGAACTCAAATCGCCACTGAAATCCCCAAATGTCACTCTCCAATATATGGATAAAAAAACCCAAATTTTACCTCTTGAAATCTAGTGTAAACTCCTTTAAAAATCGCCTCAATCCGAGTTCCCAAAGTCCAAAAATGAAGAAAACACTCTAACCCTCGTCTTTATGTAATCTGCCAAGCGTTTCACATGTGCGATCTCAATATCCGCTTCTCCGAGACCACATATGCGGTTAACGTTCTGCACCTACGAGACTCACTTAAGTCCCTGACCAATCACACCTTCGGTCCCCTTCTCACATCTACGAGATCGCTTCCTCAGCTCATCCCCCGCTTCTACGCTTTCGTGCCTGCGGAGTCCTTCGGCTTCTGCAGCTCCTCTCTTCCTTACCCATTTCTACTTTTGTGGGCCTTCTAGCGCAGAAGCGCATCCGCTTCTGCGGACTTCCTCTGGTGCTTTCTCTCCAAGGCTTCCTTACCAATTCCCACATATGTGCGTTCGTGGTCGCTTTTGCGGCTCCGTACCTGCGGCCAAAACCTTGCAGGCATGGTCACACAAGATCTGCTGCCACCAGAATTTGTCTATGTCCAATGTTTGATCTGATTTCAATCTGAATCACTCCTGAGGCACTCGGGACTCCATCCAAATATACCAACAAGTCATTGTCTTTTATTGCGCACGTAAAGGAGGTTACATGCTCGTGTGGATCTATTGTCCCGTTATATTTGGGAATATCGAGCATTCAAAATCTCTTCATAATTGGCTTCGGTGCAACATCCGGGGAAAGGGTTTCTGAATGAACTTTTTGGAATCCGGTCCTTTCAATACTGGAGGTGCTCCCGGGATTTGATCAATCATCGAATTGTAAGTTTCCACCTTCTTGTTATTTGCCTCCATCTTCTTTTCACCGGACTCTACCCGCTTTGTTAGCGCTTCAAGTATTTCCTACGGGTCGAACTCATCCGGTCCTGTGACAATTCGTTCATCTCTTCGAACATCTTCTCTAACCTGCCCGGTTCAGTCCTGTTTTGGGCGTGATTTTGAGTCTGTAGCTGTGCTATTTCCACTTGCTAAGCTTGTAGCATTTCAAAAACCAATAGTAAGCTAACTCCGTCACCTTCTCCTTCGGGTGTTTCTCGAGCTGATGGCCAGGGTGCCCCTCAAATGTTGTTTTCGAGGTCTGTTGTCAGGTTGATGGTGGTAGCAACTTGTGAGTTAGCATCGACCGGGTCAGCGATTGGGATACCGTTAGGATCAATAGGGTGTACTTCATTTCTTGGTGCCACGTTATTGTTTTCACCGTCGTGGCCGACTCAACGTCAACGTTCAAGTGGGCAAACTAAGAATTAGACATGTTAGATTAACCTAAAATCTAACTTTAAAGAGCAAGTTTAAGATAGGGTGTGTTATGGAGATTCGTATTAAATCACCACTATTATACTTAGCCCCACGATGGGAGCCAAACTATTTACCCTTAAAATGAGTAACAATTGAATTTATATGCGGTTTAAAGGATATGTGATTTAATTTAACACGAATAAACTAAAAATAATAAATAATTAAATTAAAGGAAAATAAAGTTATCAAACCAAATGCAAGAGATGATTAAGTCTAGTGGTCCTCAAAAAATTAACTTTATTGCTTTGATATGCGTGTCAATAGTGGTCCTCAAAATATAAAAGTTCTTTCCTTTATATAGTAGGAGAATTTCAATCCTAGTACAAGTCTAACTAAGGTAATGATCTTTGGCTTCCAGTAAACGTTTTTATGCAGTTGATACCGGGTGAGATTTGCGCCATAATATCCGATGGTGGCGAATATTCCGGCCCCTCGTTTGTTTTGTGTAACCGTTTTTCCCTTAGCTTCGGTTCTTCACTTTGCCCGAGCTCAATGCTTTGTCGTGTCGGGTTCTGGGCGCACCATTCATCCTCCACGGGTTTTGGTCTGTGGGGGCTCTCGGCATTACCCGAGACCATATCGGGTCGCATTATCCTCTTGTTTCTTTATCGGAAAATTGGTGGTAACTTTATCCCCGATTATACCCGCACACAAGTTCATTTAAAAAGAAATATTTATATTTCTAAATTTGAAACAAATAAAGATAACCTTAATTTAAAATTTGTTGTCAAATAACTATTATGATATGTCTAATATTATAAATTTTAATTTTTTTTAAATATTTCATTTGACAAATTTTGAAAATCGTCGTTTTCTTTTACATCATGGCAATTGAAAAAACAGATATGTTAGGCACGTTCCTTGGTCAGATCACTCCTATTTTGAACAGATTTTACTATTCAAATCGACGTCTACACCATATAGCTTGTACGTTAACTCTATTTCATTAGGCAATTTGGTTTTAATTTGTAGCTCGTTTGGCCAAACTGCAAAATTCAGCTTATTTTGAGAAATATTTTTCACAAAACTATTTTTGGTGAGAAATAGTTTGTGTTTGGCTAATTATTTTGAAAAGCATTTTTGAGCAGCAATTAGTGTTTGGTCAAGCTTCAGAAAACTACTTCAAAGTGTATTTTTCTCAAAAGTGCTTTTCAAAAATGTTCTTTTGCAAAGAAGCTACTTTTTCTACTTCTACTTCTACTTCTCCTCAAAAGCACTGGCCAAACACCTTAGTATTAGAAAAATAAACACTTTTCACCAAAAACAATGCTCTTGTCTCAAACGAAACTTGGCCAAATAGGTTATTAGTGGAGTAGAAGGAACTAGGTGATGTCATTTAATAGGAGAAAGGACCGGGATGGAAAAAGTAATTCTAAAACCAACTTAAAAAGATAGACCTTGGAATTTGAAAATTTTCGAAAGTCCCGCCCACTCATTATCCTGTCCAAAATATTTTTGAAACTCCTGCCTATAGGTCTAACTCCGGTCTATAAAAGCCCCCCATTTAAAGTTGGGATCATTCAATCAATCAAATCAATCTTTTACTATACTCTAAAACCTAATTAACATTGCTGCTATAGTTCGTGCAGGTAAGGCTAAGAGGGCTAGTGTTCGAAAATTGAATCAATATGGAGAATTGATGGAAAGACTAACAACATTTGGTGAATCTTCCACGTCCTCTAAGTCTAAGGGAATGAAAAAAGGAAAGGAAAAGGCCGACGCCAAAGAGAGAATTGTGACTGAGATGGAAACAATTAACGCGTGCGTGATGGGAGAAATAGTGATCAATGTGGAGACTGAGAAGGACATCACTGTCCTCATTGAACTATCAAGAAAATGTGATCAACTTAGAGGAATTATAAGAGTCCGAGGAGGAAATGACGCCTTCATAACCACCATCCGACGGAAGGCTTGTGAAGGAGGATTAAACAAGAAGTAGTTTTTAGTTGAATAAAAGCTTACTCCAAGTTGTAGTTATACTTGAGCCGGATGATTTGTAGTTACACGGCTTATAGCCCATTTGGCCAAGCTGAAAAGCATTTGTGTTTGGCTAATTAATTTGAAAAGTACTTATGAGCAGCAATTAGTGTTTGGCCAAACTTTAAAAAATTGTTTCTAAGTGTATTTTTCTCAAAAGAGCTTTTCAAAAAGTGCTTTAGGAGAGAAGCTACTTTTGTCTGCTTCTGTTTCTCCTCAAAAGTACTTTTTTCCTTTCAAAAGCTTGGCCAAACACCTTAGTATTAGGAAAAAAACACTTTTGACAAAAAAAATGCTATTGCCTAAAAAGAAGCGTGGGCAAAGAGGCTATTAGTGGAGTACAAGGAACTAGGTGATGTCATTTAATTGGATAAAGGACCAGATGGAAAAAGTAATTTGAAAACCTACTTAAAAAGTGAGACCTTGGAATTTGAAAATTTTCGAAAGTCCCGCCCACTTATAATCCAGTCCAAAATATTTTTGAAACTCCTACCTATAGGTTTAACTCCAGTCTATTAAAGCTCCCCATTTAAAGTTCGGATCATTCAATCAATCTAATAAATCCTTTATTATTCTCTAAAACTCAATTCACGTTGTTGCTATGGTTCGTGCAGGTAAGGCTAAGAGGGCTAGTGTTCGAAAATTGAATAGATATGGAGAATTGATGGAAAGGCTAATAACATTTGGTGAATCTTACTCATCCTCTAAGTCTAAGGGAATGAAAAAAGGAAAGGAAAAGGCCGATGCCAAAGAGAGAATTGTGACTGAGATGGAAACAATTGACGAGTGGGTGATGGGAGAAACAGTGATCAATGTGGAGACTGAGAAGGACATCACTGTCTTGATTGAAATATCAAGAAACTGTGATCGACTTAGAGGAATTATAAAAGTCCGAGGAGTAAATGACGCCTTCATAACCACCATCCTCCGGAAGGCTTGGGAAGGAGGGTTAAACAAGTAGTTTTTAGTTCAATAAAACCTTATTCCGAGTTGTAGTTATACTTGAGCAGGATGATTTGTAGTTACACGACTTATAGCCCATTTGGCCAAGCTAAAAAGCATTTTGTGTTTGGTTATTTAATTTGAAAAGTACTTATGAGCAGCAATTAGTGTTTGGCCAAGCTTTAAAAAACTACTTCTAAGTGTATTTTTCTCAAAAGTGCTTTTCAAAAAAGTATTTTTGGGGAGAAGCTACTTTTTTGTACTTCTACTTCTCCTCAAAAGTACTTTTTTCCTTTCAAAAGTTTGGCCAAACACCTTAGTATTAGAAATAAAAAACTTTTGACAAAAAACAACGTTATTGCCTCAATAGAAGCTTGGACAAAGAGGCTATTAGTGGGGTAGAAGGAACTAGGTGATGTCATTTAATAGGATAAAGGACCGGATAGAAAAGGTAATTTGAAAACCAACTTAAAAAGTGTGACCTTGGAATTTGAAATTTTTTGAAAGTCCCACCCACTTATTATCCAATCCAAAATAGTTTCGAACATCCCGCCTAGAGGTCTAACTCCAGTCTATAAAAGTCCTCCATTTCAACTTCGGATCATTCGATCAATCAAGTCAATCATTTACTATTCTCTAAAACTCAATTCACGTTGCTGCTATGGTTCGTGCAGGTAAGGCTAAAAGGGCCAGTGTTCGAAAATTGAAGAGATATGGAGAATTGAAGGAAAGGCTAACAACATTTTGTGAATCTTCTTTATCCTCTAAGTCTAAGGGAAAGAAAAAAATGAAAGGAAAAGGTCGACGCCAAAGAGAGAATTCTGACTGAGATAGAAACAATTGAGGCGTGGGTGATGGGAGAAATAGTGATCAATGTGGAGACCGAGAAGGACAACATTGTCCTCATTCAAATATAAAGGAAATGTGATTGACTTAGAGAACTTATAAAAGTACGAGAAGGAAATGACGACTTGATAACCACCATCCAACGGAGGGCTTGGGAAGGAGGGTTAAACATGAAGTAATTTTTACTTGAATAAAAGCTTACTCCCAGTTGTAGTTATACTTGAGCAGGATGATTTGTTGTTACACGACTTATAACACGTTTTTCCAAGCTGCAAAAATAAACTTATTTTGAGAAGTGATTTTTCTCAAAAGTATTTTTGGTGAGAAGTAGTTTGTTTTTGACTAATTAATTTTAAAAGCAATTATGAGTAGCAATTAGTGTTTGGCTAAGTTTTAAAAACTGCTTCTAAGTGTATTTTTCTCAAAAGTACTTTTCTAAAGTGTTTTTAGAGAAAAACTACTTTTTTCTGCTTCTATTTCTCCACAAAAGCATTTTTTTCCTTTCAAAAGCTTGGCCAAATACCTTAATATTAGAAAATAACATACTTTTGACTATAAAAAAAAGCATTATTGCGTCAAAAGAAGCTTGGAAAAACAAGCTATTAGTAGTGTTGAAGGAACTACGTGATGTCATTTAATAAGAGAAAGGACCGGATGAAAAAAGTAATTTGAAAACCAACTTGAAAAGTGTAACCTTGGAATATGAAAATTTTCGAAAGTCCCACCCACTTATAATCCAGTCCAAAATATTTTCGAAACTCCTGCCTATAGGTCTAACTCCAGTCTATAAATGCCCCCTATTTCAATTCGGGATCATTCAATCAATCAAATGAATCCTTTACTATTCTCTAGAACTCAATTCACGTTGTTGCTATTGTTCGTGCAGGTAAGGCTAAGAGGGATAGTGTTCGAAAAATAAAGAGATATGGAGAATTGAAGGAAATGCTAACAAAATTTTGTGAATCTTCCTCATCCTCTAAGTTTAAGGGAAATAAGAAAAAAAGGAAAGGAAAATGTCGACGCCAAAGAGAGAATTGTGACTGAGATAGAAATAATTGACGCGTGGGTGATGGGAGAAACAGTGATCAATGTGGAGACCGAGAAGGACATCACTGTCCTGATTGAAATATCAAGAAAATGTGATCGATTTAGAGGAATTATAAAAGTCCGAGGTGGAAATGACGCCTTCATAACCACCATCCGACGGAAGGCTTGGGAAGGAGGATTAAACAAGAAGTAGTTTTTAGTTGAATAAAAGCTTACTCCGAGTTGTAGTTACACTTGAGCAGGATGATATGTAGTTACACGACTTATAGCCCGTATTGCCAAGCTGCAAAAATAAACTTATTTTGAGAAGTGATTTTTCTCAAAAGTCTTATTGGTGAGAAGTAGTTTGTATTTGGTTAATTAATTTTAAAAGCATTTCTTAGTAGAAATTAGTGTTTGTCCAAGCTTTAAAAACTGCTTCTAAATGTATTTTTCTCAAAAGTGCTTTTCAAAAAAGTACTTTTAGAGAAAACTATTTTTTTCTGCTTCTGCTTCTCCTCAAAAAGCATTTTTTTTCCTTTCAAAAGCTTGGCGAAAACACCTTAGTATTAGAAAATTACATACTTTTGACTAAAACAAGA